>NW_021702929.1:0-27095 GCF_005190385.1 Monodon monoceros
AAAGACAACCCTCAGAATGGGAGAAAATATTTGCAAATGAAGCAACTGACAAAGGATTGATCTCCAAAATTTATAAGCAGCTCATGCAGCTCAAAAACAAAAAAACAAACAACCCAATCCAAAAATGGGCAGAAGACCTAAATAGACATTTCTCCAAAGAAGATATACAGGTTTCCAACAAACACATGAAAGAATGCTCAACATCATTAATCATTAGAGAAATGCAAATCAAAACTACATTGAGATATCATCTCACACCAGTCAGAATGGCCATCATCAAAAAATCTAGAAACAATAAATGCTGGAGAGGGTGTGGAGAAAAGGGAACACTCTTGCACTGCTGGTGGGAATGTGAATTGATACAGCCACTATGGAGAACAGTATGGAGGTTCCTTAAAAAGCTACAAATAGAACTACCATATGACCCAGCAACCCCACTACTGGGCATATACCCTGAGAAAACCATAATTCAAAAAGAGTCATGTACCAAAATGGTCATTGCAGCTCTATTTACAATAGCCCAGAGATGGAAACAACCTAAGTGTCCATCATCGGATGAATAGATAAAGAAGATATGACACATATATACAATGGAATATTACTCAGCCATAAAAAGAAACGATATTGAGTTATTTGTAGTAAGGTGGATGGACCTAGAGTCTGTCATACAGAGTGAAGTAAGTCAGAAAGAGAAAGACAAATACCGTATGCTAACACATATATATGGAATATAAGAAAAAAAAAATGTCATGAAGAACCCAGGGGTAAGACGGGAATAAAGACACAGACCTACTAGAGAATGGACTTGAGGATATGGGGAGGGGGAAGGGTAAGCTGTGACAAAATGAGAGAGTGGCATGGACATATATACACTACCAAACGTAAAATAAATAGCTAGTGGGAAGCAGCCGCATAGCACAGGGAGATCAGCTTGTTGCTTTGTGACCACCAGGGTGGGATAGGGAGGGTGGGAGAGAGGGAGACGCAAGAGGGAGGAGATATGGGAACATATGTATATGTATAACTGATTCACTTTGTTATAAAGCAGAAACTAACACACCATTGTAAAGCAATTATACTTCAATAAAGATGTAAAAGAAAATAAAAGAAAACAAAGCAAAAAAAAAAAAAAAGAAAGAAAATACTGACAGTACCATATATGTGCAAGGACATAGAGCAACTGGAACTCTCATACACTGCTGGTGGGAGTTGAAATTAGAATAATGGAAAACTATTTACTATGGAAAACTATTTGATAGTATATTTAATAAAAATAGATATACATGCATGTTATACCAAGCAAAAAAAAGATGATCCCATTATGCCACAATATTAGCTCTCTTCTAGTACACAAACCAAATAAAAACTCAGAAATGTGGTATGTAGAAGTTCAAGACTCATGGAGGACATGTAGAACTGGATTTGAATTCCAGCTCTGCCACTCCCACACTAGCGGCTATCCTTTCCTGGGTTTAGGTTCATCAGCTGCACAATGGGTTGACGAGGAGATCAAGTGAAATAATGTAGGTAAAACTCATGTCACATAATAGGTGCTCATTAAATGCCAACATCGCCTTAATCGATATCCAGCCCATGATGGTGGTTTAATAAATATTCATTCAATTTATTGAAAATGGGACTCCCAAAGAAATTTTTACTGATTCTGCAAATGAGAAATATCCTTTCTGGAAGTCGAGGTTGAATCAGTGACAGACTGAGTTCTGGGCAAAATTTCCAATAAGTCTTCCTAGCTATTCCATGCTGCTTGCATGTATCGTGGTACTCTTTCCCCCACTTCACAGAGGCTCCAGAAACGCTGTCCTTCATTGGTGTGCATTATAATCTCCGAGGAGACTTAGATTCACTGGAAAGCAATCTAGTTAAATCAATTCTTATTTGTCAATGACCATTTAACCTATCCAGAGACAGTTGTATTTTTTTGAAAAAGTCCAGGGTGATGGGAATTCCCTGGCAGTCCAGTGGTTAGGACTCTGTGCTTCTACTGCTGGGGGCCTAGGTTCAATCCCTGGTTGGGGAACTGAGATCCTGCAAGCTACATGGCGCAGCCAAAAATAAACAGAAGAAATTATTTTGTGTGGGAGAGGCATCTAGAGTCCAGGACAGACTTAGGACCCACACTCATTAAATTATGACATTTAAGCTGCTCGAGGAGTCCTTATTTGCACAATGGACAAAGTGGTCACTCAGTGTGGCTTCCTTTGTGGGGAAAAGACTTTTACACTTGGGAACCATTTCTTCTGGATACCCCCTTGGCTATGCTTTTTACTCCCTCAGTACCATCACTCTGACTCTAAGAAACATCAGTCAGAAATACCAAAATCAAAGTTTTATCTTGCAGAAAAATCTAAATAACTTCAATAGCTTTTTTGGACCTAAGGTGGGAATTTGTAATAGAAGAATATTTTTTAGGTAAGAAATGACTGAATTATAAGGTGCAAAAGTAATTTAACTTCCAGAAACTAGGAATCATTTACATCCTGATCATAGACACTTATAGATGATGGGAGAATAGGTCCACAATGTTGAAAGCCAGGAATAATACTTGAATTTTACTTTTGACCATCTTTTTCAACCTGCCCTACCTCAGTTATTTTATCAAAAACGTTAATAAGTAATAAAGCCAGCCAGTTTTACAGATACTAGAACATAATACACTCTTCCAAAGGCATTATTATGGCTCTAACGCTGGTGGAGATTTTGAAGAGGAAAGATCTTAACGTGTCAATAGAGAAAGGAAATCCAAAGGCCTAAATAACCTATTAAAATGAATGAGTTTTGAATAATCAATCACAATTTTTCCCTAAAATAAAATCTTCTACCTTGGCTTTTACGCTGCAAGAGACAGTATTTTCACATCAGTGCTGTAGGAAATTCTATTACCATTTATAAAACTATTGCTTCCTTTTGTTTCTCTTATCTGTAATGATTTTTTCTCATAATTCTTAGAGCTCAAAGCAGAAAATAAAATGATGGAAAAGTTTTCCCAGTAAGTACCAGAAGACCTTCACTCAGACTCGTCTTCCCTTTAGATGAAGTTAGGTGAGATATCAGGGGAAAGAAAAAAACATTTGTTGGACTCCAGCAATTCTTCTTGAAATATCACTCCCAGAAAATAAGTCCTAACTCCTCTGAAGCACAGTAAGAATTTTTTCTCAAAGCCTCTTCACACCCTACCTCAGTTAGGGCCTCATGGATACCCTCTGGTAAAAAGTGTGCTGGAATAAGAATTGCCAGCATCGGGGTGGGGATGGTGGTGTGCTGAATTGGGTGATTGGGACCCGCAGTATAAAAAAATAAAATAACTAATACTAAACTTTCATTGGGTTATTTGTATGGAAATATGTTAATATAAATGTTTCAGACATTAGATGAAATTTCTAAAAATCTTATATGTTCTGGTATAATGTTATCAGCCATAATTCTAGTTATTTAAAATGTATATGTCAGAAATAACTAAAAAATCCAGTAAAACACTATTTTCATAAATTGTGTGATAATTATATATATCCCAAAACTGTATTTCATGTAGTAGCCTTATAATCACAGTAAGAAATAATTTAAAATAATTTTAATTGATTTCATATTTGTTTCGGAAAAATGTGGTAGATGCTCAATAGAAGTCTTTGAAGCATAAAAATTATATTAAGCAGAAAATCTGTGAATAAAGTAAAATTGAAAACTAAGGAGAAAAACAGAATGTTGTCTAACTTCCTGTAAGAAGAGCTTGTTCATGTATTTTCTAAATAGATGATGATGGATGACTCACCCTGGTATTTAGATTCCATTAGGTACTACTGTGATATAACTATTTTGTTTTAAAATATCATTTTTTATGTACACTGGAAAATTTTTGCTTTGTATCTTTTCCAATTTGATTAAAAGCTTTCGATGGCCATCTAAAAAAAAAAAAAAAAAGAATTGCCAACATCAACAGCACCTCCAGAAATCCTGGTGCCAGACACCCTAGCTGGTTTAAGAGGCAAGAAATGGCCTCCCAGAGAGCTTGATTCCCCCAAGAGTATGAATAAACACAGCTGGTCCTCCTTCACACTTGAGATAAGGGAGATAAGCCCAAGTCCTCAGCTCCCTGGGGTGGAGCAGAACCTCAGGCCGTGGGCCACCCCAGACTAAGTAAGCTGGGGCCCAGCTGCAAGACCACACCCGCTCAGCCACTGTTCGCTGTCTCCACTGGCTGCTGCCACCACCTTTGACTTAACAATTAGGTCAGACCTTGCGTTGGCTCTCCCTTCTTTTTATTGAACTCCTTTATTCCTCCAATATCTCCATTTTCTTTGCCTTGCTACTTGCCCACCCAGGGCTTTAGAGGAATACTGAGTAGTTGGGTTAGACATCTTGTGAAACCCTAAGAGAGGTGGTGGCTTCTTGCCTTGGTTAATCTCAGGGTTACCTCACTTTCCCCCCTTTTTAAAACTTTTCTAATACCTCTCCAACCAGTGTCCTTAATAAATACACCTTACTACCTGTCATGGGTTCTGGTCTCTTGACTGGACCATGACCGATGCAAATACACCTCAATAATGGTTATTTGCATGCTCTCCAAGTTTTTGCTGGTGTTTGAAGAATAGATGGTCTTATATGATCCTCCACAGTGTCCTCTGAGGTCCCTTGCATCCCTTCTGGCCTTAAGGGGCATTGAGGTGACATCTACTACTACAGTCTGTGATTCCAACCATTTGCCTTCAGTTGACAGGTCCTCAAATTCTGCACTTATTTCTTCTGCTGCCAAGCCTCTGCCTCTGATTCTCTGGCCTCTGAGCAGATCCAAATCCCTTCATAAGGGCACACAGGGGCTCTGGAATCTCCTGCAAGCTGTGGTTCCCCATGGCCTCAGGATTCTCTCTCTCTCCTTCTCTCCCTCTCTCCCTCTCTCCACCCCATCACACCCATTCCTCTTTATTACACTTTCTTTATTTTGGATATGGTGCCAATTGTTTTTTTTTTATTATTGAAATATAGTTGATTTACAATGTTGTGTTAGTTTCTGGTGTACAGCAAAGTGATTCAGTTACATATTATATATATTCTTTTTCAGACTCTTTTCCATTATGGTTTATTACAAGATATTGAATATAGTTCCCTGTGCTATGCAGTAGGACCTTGGTGGTTATCTATTTTACATATAGTAGTGTGTATCTATTAATCACAAGCTCCTAATTTATCCCTCCCCTCTCCTTTCCCCTTTGGTAACCATAAGTTTGTTTTCTATGCCTGTGAGTCTATTTCTGTTTTGTAAATAAGTTCATTTGTATCATTTCTTAGATTCCACATATAAGTGATACCATATGATATTTGTCTTTCTCTGACTTACTTCACTTAGTATTATAATCTCTAGGTCCATCCATGTCGCTGCAAATGGCATTATTTCATTCTTTTTATGGCTGAGTAATATTCCATTGTGTATATATACCACATACCACATCTTTATCCATTCATCTGTCGATGGACATTTAGGTTGCTTCCATGTCTTGGCTATTGTAAATAGTGTTGCTATGAATATTGGGGTGCATGTATCTTTTCGAATTAGAGTTTTCTCCAGATATGTGCCCAGGAGTGGGATTGCTGCATTGTACGGTAACTCTATTTTTAGTTTTTTAAGGAGCCTCCATACTGTTTTCCAAAGCGGCTGCAAATTGTGCCGATTTAACTACAGGATGTCTAGAAGGCTGCAGTTTTCTTTAGGCTATGCTCATGGAAGTGGATCACTCATTTCACCATGTTCCCTCAGGCTTACACAGATGTTTCTATAGCTCAAGCCTCATCGTGGTTCACCCCTAAGAGAGTAGGATAAAGCAAGGACACTGGCATCTCATTCTCCCCCCTCTCACTCTCCCTCCCTCCCATCTATCCACCTCCTCTTCAAATCAGAAAATTTTTCTTTTACTTCTTCGTCCTATTTGACAGAGACTTGCCCCCAGATTATTTCCTCCTCCCGCAAAATGTTATTTATACTCATCATTCTCCTGGGAGTCATACTGACAGAAAGGCAGCAGGAAAACATGATTTCGAGTTGGGAGAAAGAAGAATGAAAAATAATTCATTTCTATTTTAATATATTACTCCTACTACATGCTCCCTCTAGTACAAGTATGTGCCCCTCAAAGGACATTTATTCTCATCTCAGTCTATTCTATTTCTAAGAAAGTGAGAGCCTGACCTCTGTCCTTCATACATCCTCTAGGCCTGTGCTGTCCAACATGGCAGCCTCTACCACATGTGGCTGTTGAACATGTGAAATTTGGCTTCTCCACATTAAGATGTGCTGTAAGTGTATCAAATTACATACCAAATCTTGAAGACTGAGTATTAACAAATAATGCAATATATTGCATTAATAATTTTTATGTTGCTTATATGTTGAAATAACAGTTTGGAGGTATTGGGATAAGTAAAATATATTATTAAGGTTAATTTCACTGCTTTCTTTTTACTTTTTAATGTGACTATTAGAAAATTTTAAATTACATGTGTGCACACACCATATTTCTGTTAGCCAGATACCAGTCTCATGAAACCCAGGACAGTTGCTGGTCATTGACTGTTGTACCCATGGCTGATATCCAGTGCATTGGCACCAACATGGCTGTACCACCTGTTTATAGATGCTGTTGGTTTGGGGCAGTGCTGCCATCACAGGTGGTTAAATATTTTTCATATCACCTGATTGTATGGCCATTGGCTAGCACAGTGCCAGCACATAGCATTGGATGGATGGATGAATGAAAACTCAGATGACAATTTCTTCAGTCTCTAAAATTACCCTGCAACTCCAACATGATCGATGATTATATAAATCCATCACACTAACCAGACTTCCAATCTCTGCCCTGTGATTGAGAAGAGTAGGCTAGAGTGTGTGTCACATTAATGTCAAAGCACAAACAATAAAAAAGCCTCCCCCCACATCTCTTGGGAGGGAGATTTAATTTCTGCTTTCAAACATGGTATCAGATGAGTGGCAAGACATGCAAACATAATCAGCGTGTGTCTTCCTGATTCCACTCCCAGCCTGAGCTGCAGTGACAGGGCTGAACAGCTGCTGTTCCATGGCATGATTGGAAAGTCCCAGCAGAACCTTCTACTCCTAAAACAGCTCCCTTTCTTTTCTTCCTCAGAGAGCTCTTCCCTGCTGACTCCCTGTTAGGGGTTGAATTGTGTGCCCCCAAAATTCATATGTTCAAGTCCTAACCCCTGGAACCTCAGAATGTGTCCTTATTTGACAATGGGGTTGTTGTAGATGTAATGAAGTTAACATGAAGTCATACTGGAGTAGGATGGGCCCCTAATCCAATATGACTGGTGTCCTTATAGAAAGGGAAATTTGGACATAGAAAAGCACATGGGAAGAACACTAAGTGAAGAGAGATCAGGGTGACGCTTCTACAAGCCAAGGAATGCCAAAGACTGTCAGCAAACCACCAGAAGCTACGAGGGAGGCCTGGAACATATCTCCCTCACAGACCCCAGAAGGAACCAGCCCTGCCAACACCTTGATCTCAGACTTCTAGCCTCCAGAGGTGTGAGACAATAAATTTTGGTCATCTAAGCTACCCAGTCTGTGATAATTTGTTAGAGCAGCCCTAAAAAATTAACACATTCCCTCAGTCTAAATCAGAGTCCCAGTTCTTTTTCATACCACTTCTTTCATGGTACTTATTAAATCTGTATATTTTTATTCCCATGTGTCTGTTTGGGTAATGTTCATGTCCCATTTTTCTCCAAGCTCAATGAGCTGTTTTGTCCACCACTGTATACCCAACATCCAGAAATGAAGAGTTACTCCATAAACATGTTTTAATGACTACATGGGCTGTCCTTCCATTGGAACCAGAAACGCAGCTCTTACAGGACCACACACAGGACTCCTTAGGAAGAAAAGTCGGGATGCCTGAGGACACACGCTAACAGGTTGTCTCAGCAGCCCCCCTTAACCAAGGTAAAATGTGATGTTTACCATGACCTCTTCAGCACAGGCTAGTCTCAGATTAGTGGGATGGTGTCTGGCAGGGATCAGGAGCCTGAGATAAGTTCTAGAAATAGAGCCCCTGCCCTGGAGACAGCAGGCTAGAGGAAGCATCATAGCATGCATGCATTTTTGAAGAGGCTGAGGGGGGATGTTGCCCTAGGACCACAGCAACAAGTAAGCAAAGGCCACCAAGCCCTTGGCAGTGGGAGGGGAGCCAACTAAAGAGAGACAAGCTGCAATGATCACATTAAATAGATTCACCAGTTAGCCTTATTCCCATTTTACAGGACAAAACTGAAGTTGAGGGAGCTTAATAATTTGCCCAAGGTCACAAAGTTAATGAGTGATAAGCCAGAATTTAAAACCAGGGATTTGCTGTTAGTATATTTTCCCAGCAACAAGGTCTTGCATACAGCTGGCCTGGATGACTTTCTTTCAGTGCTGTGATCATGACAAGCTGAAAAATTCATGTATTTTAGAAAGCATTATTTACCAATTTTTGTTTTCTTGTCTGTCTCCATCTACTAGACAGCACACATCTTGAGAGAGCAGGACCGTCTGTCTCCTTTATATCTGCATACCCAAACTTAATTAGGTTCTGCATTCCTATTACCTAACACAGGACCCAGCATCCAATAGGAACTCAAAAATGTTTGCATATGAATTAAATAAGCACTTGTTGATCACCTATACGTACTTTTTTATTGAAATATAGTTGACGTGCAAAATTATGTTAGTTTCAGGTGTACTACATAGGGATCTGACATTTGCATACATTATGAAATGATCACCATGGTAAATCACCCGTCCCTATATGAAATTATTACAATATTATTGCCCATGTTCCATATGCTGTGTATTATATCCCTATGACTTATTATGTAACTGGAGGTTTGTAACTCAATCCCCTTCACCTATTTCCAGCCCCACCCTAACTCCCTGCTGGCTACCACCCTTTGCTCTCTGTATCTATGAGTCTTGTTTCATTTTGTTATTTGTTTGCTTTGTTTCTTAGATTCCACATGTGAGATCATGCGGTGTTTGTCTCTCTCTGTCAGATTCATTTCGCTTGGCATAATATCCTCTAGATCCAATTTGTGTTGTCACAAATACCAAGAGTCCATTTTTTTTTTTTTACAGCTGAGTAATATCCATTGTATGTATATATACCATATCTTCTTTATCCATTTATATATCAATGGACACTTAGGTTTCTTTAATATCTTGGTTATTGTAAATAATGCTGCAATGAACATTGGGGTGCATATATCTTTCTGAATTAGTGTTTTCATATTCTTTGGGTAAATACCCAGAAGTGAAATTGCTGGATCACATGGCAGTTCTATTTTTAATTTTTTGAGGAAACTCCATACTGTTTTGCATAGTGACTGCACCAGTTTACAATCCCGCCAACAGTACATGAGGGTTCTCTTTTCTGCACATCTTCACCAACACTTGTTATTCCTTGGTTTTTCGATAATAGGCATTTTAACAGGTGTGAGGTGGTAGTTCACTGTGGTTTTGATTTTTCCCTGTTGATTAGTGATGTTGAGCATCTTTTCATGTGTCTGTGGGCCATCTGTATGTCTTTGGAAAACTGCCAAGGAAATGGAAAATTTTTTAATAAAATGGAAAAAAATTTTAATCAGGTTTTTTTGGTTTTGATGTTGAATCATATGAGTTCTTAGTATATTTTGAGTATCAACACTTATTGGATATATTGTTTGCAAATGTCTTCCCCCATTCAGTAGCACGCCTTTTCATTTTGTTGATAGTTTCCTTCACTGTGCAAAAGCTTTGTAGTTTGATATAGTTCCATTTGTTTATTTTTGCTTTTGGTTCCCTTGCCTGAGGAGACAGATCCAAAATACATTGCTAGACTGATGTCAAAAAGTATACTACCTATGTTTTCTTCTAGGAGTTTTATAGTTTCAGATCTTACATTCAAATCTTTGATCCATTTGAGTTTATTTTTTTGTATGGTGTGAGAAAGTGGTCCAGTTTGATTCTTTTACATGTAGCGGTCCAGTTTTTCCAACACCATTTATTTGTTTATTGTAATAAATTTATTTTATTTATTTATTTATTTATTTTTGGCTGCGTTTGGTCTTCATTGCTGTGCATGGGCTTTCTCTAGTTGCTGCAAGTGGGGGCTACTCTTCATTGTGGTGCACAGGCTTCTCATTGAGGTGGCTTCTCTTGTTGAAGAGCACAGGATCTAGGTGCATGGGCTTCAGTAGTTGTGGCACATGGGCTCAGTAGTTGTGGCTTGGGGGCTTTGTTGCTCCGCAGCATGTGGGATCTTTCTGGACCAGGGCTCGAACCCATGTACCCTGTATTGGCAGGCGATTCTTAAGCTCTGCACCACCAGGGAAGTCCCCAGCACCATTTATCGAAGAGGCTGGCTTTCAACATGGTATTTTTTTGCCTCCTATGTCATAGATTAATTGACCATATGAGCATGGGTTTATTTCTGGGCTCTCTGTTCTGTTCCATTGATCTATGTGTTTGTTTTTGTGACAGCATCATACCGTTTTGATTTCTGTAGCTTTGCAGTACAGTTCGAAATCAGGGAGTGTGATACTTCTAGTTTTGTTCTTCTTTCTCAAGATGGATCTTGCTATTAGGGCTCTTTTTGTGTTTTCACACAAAGTTTAGAATTATGTCTTCTAGTTCTGTGAAAAATGCCATTGGTATTTGGATAAGGATTACACTGAATATGTAGGTTGCCCTGAGTAGTATGGTCATTTTTAACAGTATTAACTCTTCCAATCCCTGAGCAATGTATACCTTTCCATCTGTTTGTGTCATCTTCAGTGTCTTTCATCAGCGTCTTATAGTTCTCAGAGTACAAGTCATTTACCTCTTTGGTTAGATTTATTCCTAGGTATTTTATTCTTTTTGATGCAATTGTAAATGGGATTGTTTTCTTAATTTTACTTTATGATAGTTCATTGTTAGTATGTGAAAATGCAACACAATTTCTGTATATTAAATTGGTATCATTACTGGAACATTACTGAATTCATTTGTTAGTTCTAATATTTTTGGTAGCATCTTTGGGTTTTTCTACTGTTGACTTTTAAAAAATGCACAATGTGAGAGTTGCCCCAAAGTTTTATTTGGGGCAAAATGTGGACTGCAGCCTGGGAGACAGCGTTTCAGATAGCTCTGAGAAAACTGCTCTGAGGAAGCGAGGGGAGGAGCCAGGATATACAGGAGTTTTGCAACAAAGGGCAGGTAGTCAGGAAAGTCAAAGGATTATTGTTAATTAAAGAAAACCAGATATCTCAAGTTAAGGAAGTTAGCGCTTTTCTATGTATGGGAAGATGCAAGAGTCTGGGCTCACTGAAATCATTCCTTTGATATGCACCTCAGCTATCTGGGACCAGTATCTTGTGTTTTCACATCTTGAGTTTCCTCAGGGCTCACCGGCTCTTGTTGGAGGGCTGCAATTGTTGATGACTGTGACATCTCTGTTTACTGATAGGGCAGGAAATATTCCATTTATAAATATTCCATTCCAATTTATAAATATTCCATTCATCACTATGTATAATATGTCAACTGGAAACAGTGACAGTTTTACTTCTTCATTTCCTATTTGAATTCCTTTTATTTATTTATTTTTTCTTGTCTGATTGGTGTGTCTAGGACTTACAGTACTATGGTGAATAAAAGCAGTGAGCGGGGCATCCTTGTCTTACCCTTGATCTCTGATCTTAGAGGAAGTGCTTTCAGCTTTTCACCATTGAGTATGATGTTGGCTGTGGACTTGTCACATATGGCCTTTATTATTTTGAAGTATGTCCCCTCTATACCCACTTTGCTGAGAATTTTTAACATAACTGTTGAATTTTTTCAAAAGCCTTTTCTGTATCTCTTGAGATTGTCATATAATTTTTACTCTTCAGTTTGTTAATGTGGTATATCACATTGATTGATTTGTGGATACTGACCCATCCTTGCATCCCTGGGATAAATCCCACATGATCATGGTATATGACCCTTTTAATGTATTGTTGAATTCTGTTTGCTATTATTTTGTTGAGGATTTTTTCATATATGTTCACTAGTGATTTTGGCCTGTAATTTTCTACTACTTTTACTGTATGTTTGCCTTTACCAGTGACATTTTTTCCTTTTATAATTTTCATATTTCTAGTTGTGACTTTTTCTTCTCTGCTTAGAGAAGTTTCTTTAGCATTTCTCATAAAGCTGGTTTGGTGGTGCTGAACTCTTTTAGCTTTTTCTTGTCTATAAAACTCTTTATCTTTTCTTCAAATATGAATGATAGCTTTGCTGAGTAGAGTATTCTTGGTTGTAGGTATTTTCCTTTCATCACTTTGAATATATCATGCCTCTCCCTTCTGGCCTGCAAAGTTTCTGCTGAGAAGTCAGTTGATAAGTCTTATAGGAGTTCCTATGACTAGTTGCTTTTCTCTTTCTGCTTTTAAGATTCTCTCTGTATCTTTAATTTTTCCATTTTAATTATAATGTTTCTTGGTATGAACCTCTTTGGGTTGATCCTGTTTAGGACTCTCTTTGCTTCCTGGACCTGGATGTCTGTTTCTTTCCCCAGG
Organism: Monodon monoceros; assembly: GCF_005190385.1. Classification (NCBI taxonomy): domain Eukaryota; kingdom Metazoa; phylum Chordata; class Mammalia; order Artiodactyla; family Monodontidae; genus Monodon; species Monodon monoceros. The sequence goes on from NW_021702929.1 coordinate 12,589, forward strand.
TTAGGGAAGTTTTCAGCTATTATTTCTTCAACTAAGTTTTCTGCCCCTTTTATCCTTCTGGGCCCTCTGTAATGCAAATATTTTTTGCTTGATGTTGTCCCATAGGTCCCTTAAGTTACCTTAAATTTTTAAAATTCCTTTTTCTTTTTGCTCCTCTGTTTGGGTGAGTTTCACTGCCCTGTCTTCCCAGTCACTGATTTGTTCTTCTACTCCATCCAGTCTGCTGTTGAGCCCTTCTACTGTATTTTTCAGTTTCGTTATTGTATTCTTCAGCTCTGTTTGGTTTCTCTTTATATTTTCTTACTCTTTGTTAAAATTCTCACTGTGTTCATCCATTCTTCTGAATTTGGTGAGCATCTTTATGATGATTACCTTGAACTCTTTATTGGGTAGGTTGCTTATCTATTTTGAGGTTAACCTCAAAAAAGGAATATGCTTCTTCATTTGGCCTGATTCTCTGTGTTTATGTCTATTTGTTAGTTAGATCAGTTATGTTTCCTGCTCTTGGCCTTATGTAGGAGACGTCCTATGGGGCCCAGCAGCATGCTCCCTTGGTCACCAGAGCTGTATGTTCTAAGGGTACCCCCTATGTGGGCTCTTCTGTTGTGACAAGGCTGACTACTGTGAGCATACTGGCAGGGAAGGCTGGTCCTCAGCCAAGTTGGCTAAGAGGTCATGACTCATGCAGTAACTGCAGGCCCACTGGAAGGTGGGGTAGGCTTCCCAAGTGGCTGTCTATATGGCCTGGAAGGGTATGGGGCTGGTGCCATCACACAAATGGGTGGGGCCAGGTCCCCAAGTAGCTGTCTATGCAGTTTGGGCAGGGTGTGCAGCTCAGGGCTGGTCCCAGCTCACTCTTGGTTGGGGCCAGGTCCTCAGTGCTCATAGGCTAGAGGGAGGGTTCCAAACTGGTGCTGCCAGTGCCAGTGTTATAGTGGTAGAATAAGCTCTCCCAAATAGTTGATGCCAGTGTCTCCATCCCTAGAGGCGGTCCCAGTTGCTTCCTGCCTCTCTGGAAGGCTCTCCAAGATCAGCAAGTGGGTCTGACCCAGACTTCTTTCAAACTACTGCCTCTGTGCTGGGACTCAGAGCATAAGAGATTTTGCACATACCATTTAAGAGCAGAGTCTCTTTTTCCTATAGTCCTTCAGCTCTCCCAAAGATGAGCCCTACTGGTTTTCAAAGCCAAATGTTTTGGGGGCTCATCTGCCTGATGCAAGACCCCCAGGTGGGGTGCCCAATATGGGGCTCAGACCCTTGCTCCTTGGGGAGAATCTCTATGGTCGTGATATTCCTCCCACTTATGGATCACCAACCCAGGGGTGTGGATCCTGACTATATCACATCTCCACCCCTTCTACCTGTCTTGTTGCAGTTCCTTCTTTATGTCTTTAGTTGTAGAAAGTCTTTTCTGCTTGTCTTTAGTTTGTTCTCATAAATAGTTTCTCTGTAAGTAGTTGTAATTTTGGTGTGCCCATGGGTATTTTAAAAGAAATCAATATTAAAAATTTCATCAGTGTAAAAGTTTCGGTGAAAGAACATCTACAAAAGCACTGGCCTGGAATTAAGCATTTCTCTTTTCCACTTTGCAATTGTGGAGTACTGGAGTATAGTTATATTTTTTGTGAATAAAAAAGCATTCAGTGCCACCCTATGGAAATTTCCCATTCTGGGCTGCCAAGCTGCCCTTCTCTAGATATGCATTCTCTCTCTTCTAGCTCCTTACGCACAACTCTTCATTGAGTTCCCTTTTGCATACCAATTCTAATTTTGTTTGGAATTGTTTTTGCTAAATCAAGAACTTTTTATTGTAGCAAAATCTCCAAGGTAATCAAACAATGGATATTTTCAAATTAGATTACTGTAAAAGGTAGCTAATTTTAGACAGGCAGCTTGGGGATAACATCTTCTTTCTCCTTATAAGGATACCAGAAGTCAGCTGGTAGACAGACAAGCAGAATATGAAAATTTTCCATTATCCAACCAAGGTCATGTGAAATTGTTCCTTGGCAAACATCTTTTTGTTTCCTTTACTTGCCCTCAAATGGGGGAAGGAGGACTGCCAAATACCAACTTGAAGAACACTACCCAAAATGCTAAACATAAAGAGTGAGGAATACCAGGGAGTATTGTAAAAATTTGTTTCTAATAGAGCCTGTTGTATCTTCATATTTCTATGCTGCCATTTCACTGCTGCCATATTGGTTTACTACAAAAGCAATCATTCTAGGTTCAAAAGCCCCACTCACAACAGAGCTAGTAAAACCCAGCACCTTTCAACTGGAGGCCATCCTATTTGTTTTCTCCACTCAAAAACACAAACTCTGAAAATGAGAAGATGTGGAAAAAGAAGTGAGCACCTGAGCTGAAAGTATTTCTGTCCTCTCTTTACATATGACATTGAAATTAAATATTGCAGTGAAATAGCTCACACACGACTCAAATCCTGAATAGTAATCCACACTGGTCATAGGCCAGACAATGGAAGACCTCAAGGGGCAAAACTCTTGCAGATTGTAATTTGATATTTATGGTGTTCTGTCGCCATCTCCTGGAAGAAAAGACCAAGAACACAAAAAGGGGTGCTAGGATTTCAGGTTTTAATGGAGATAATTTTCTTTAATTCTCAAGAAAGGTAAAGACTCTGCAGTCACTGAAGATACATACTTGCATCCCCTTCCAAATGAATTAACGTAATGTTAAGCAACCGAGAAAGCTCAAAGGTAAATGTTCAGAACTCTAGTGTCAGTTACTTGAGAACAAGAGATAACATCAAACCAACAAGTAATGAGCCTTCAGACTTGTCAGTCCCCAGAGAAGATCTGAATTCTCATTAGTAAAGAGACATGAGATCCAATTTTGCAAGAGTCAGTAGTACTGCAGGAACACAGAGAGACACTAAATGAATAATTTCCACACTCAGCTTTGAAAGTCATCATCCTTATTGCTTCTTAAGTCTTAGAATTTGACAAAAGAATTCTAAGGGTTTTAAAACATTATTAACGAGATTAAGCATTTTTTCCAGATTAACTCTTATTCCCCAGGCTAGCTTGTGTTGGAGTTATTTACACATATGGCACAAACACAACCAAATGAATTGGCATGATTGACTTTCTCTACACTGGGTCCTGTCAGTATTTATTTCTCAAGGTTTGGTTTACATAACAACAAAGGATCATTGTGCAACATTTAAAAATATTATTTTAAAACACTTTTATTTTGATCATTATGTCTTCTCCATCAATATCCTCATGCAATGAGTGAAAAAAAAAAAGAACCCACAACACTTTAACGTAGAAAGTATTTTAGTCCAACCACTTCACAGTCCCAAATCACAAGCTATATTCAAAGTGAGGGCAAAATCCTAACGTCAACTCCCACTAATCGTCATGAAGGACAATTTAAACCATCTGTTCTTTCTAAACATTTGGCCCCCATCCTGGCCCACTGTCCTGACTTTGCGGGAACTTTACAGCTTATACAACGTACCAGTGTCCTGAAGTAACCAGAGATTGCTGATTTCCTTTCTGAATACTGATTATGCTTATTCATAAAACACAGAAAATGGAACACAGATTTAGTATTTTAGAGCTGGAAGAGACTTTTTTTAAGTGATACCTGGTGGCCTATTTTGGAAGATGGCAGGTTTGAACTAAGCACTGAAATATGTCAGGCTTTTTTTTTTTTTTTTTCTTAATTCAGCTCCTCTTGAGGGCCTCTCCTGCAAAAAGCACTGTGAGGAACATAGATATAGATATAACTTAGATATAACTTAGATAACTTAGATAACTTAGTTATATCTAAATTAGATATAACTTAGATATAACTTAGATATAACATAGATATAACTTCTATTTCCAAAAAGCTGACTATGTTGTCTGCTTCTATGTTCCCAAGCTACCCATAAACTGAAAGGAAACTGAAAGGAAAAGTACCATGGTTCAATAGAAAAGTTGATGTCTCACAAAGAAGCGTCATCCTACCCTGCAGCTCCGCCTCTTTACAATGTATCTCATGTAACATGATACTTACTAGGGTTACTTGATAGAGTTAATCACCACTTGGCAATTCTTTCCAAAACTGATGGCTAAGAGGAGAAATAACACTTGTTACTGCCAAACATCTTTGGGCAGGAACTCTGCCCACACAACATCAACAATAAAATTACAGCATTCCAACCTCCCAGTGAATCTACATTTGGGGTCAGAAGTCCAGTCTTCATAAATATCCAGAAATTGGAAATGCTTCATGGCCCACAACCAAATCTTGGGATCTTTTAAGTCCATCCTTTCCTCCCCTTCATTCCTCTTCCTCCCTCACTGTTGGAGTCTTGGTTGCTTTGATGCTCAAGCAGTTTGGGATACCTTCGTGTTTATCTTTCTGCTATTTTTCCAGCTGAACACTTGTATAGTTTGTGTTCAATGACAAATCCATAGAGCTCCAACACTTGATCAAGATATACAAGGTTTTGATTCTATCAGTTCAGCAGTTATCTTTCAATGTCCTGCAATCTCTCATCAAAATGAGATAGCCATGCTCTAACTTGTAAGACGATACCAAATGAAACTGAGAGGCTGGTCACCTTCATAAAATTCTTTTCCAAATTTCAAAAATACGTCTCAACTGCCACTGATCTTTTCCCTGTAGATTTCACCAGTCTCTAATGAGTTGATTTTAGGCAATTTCTCATCTCCCACTCTCCCACCACAAACTCAACTTTCAGAATGCAGAACTACTTGTAAGTTTCCCTAAACGCGCCAAGCTCCCTCGAGTGACCAGCCTTCATATATGCTTCTATTCCATATGCCTTCCCTTTGACAGTCTGGATAATACCTACTTATCCTTTAAACTTCAGCCTAGGAGTTGCCTTCTCTTATCTCCTCCAGGCAGTCTGGATTCCCTGACAATTCTGTGCTCCTCAAAGACCCTGTTTATACCTCCATCACAGCATCATCACATGTTAGTAAAATTATTTCCCCCTATACATTCATTCTGGGAAATGATTAAGAGTTTGACACTCAGGGTTGAGTCTAACACATAGCAAGCACTCCACAAATGTTTGCCAGATGGATGGCCATTCCTGATGGTTGAGACACTAAGGAAGGGGCTGATTTCCAGTAGCACACAGCACTGCAGACAGACAGGAGAGTGGCTTCCTGGCCAATTCAGACAGGCAGAAAGACATGAACACTTCCTTTCTTCCCTCCCCCTCTTGTCATCTGTCTCGTGTTCTAAACAGTTCCATTTCCCATTAGCCAAAATTTCAGATCCATCAAGAATAAACCTTTAGGTGAGCTGGGTATAAAAGTGGTCTAGGCTGCTGACATGTGGCTTGCGGTCAGTGCTTCACTCATGGTAAAAAAATACCTCTCTAGTAAGATGGCTACAAGAATTAAAAGGGTCATTTTGGTAATCTTCAGCAAACACCTTGTTCTCCGAAACTGATATAGAAAGAAGAGAGAAGAGAAAAAACAAACAAACACTGGAACCTACCAAAACAAGATACCCTCCATCCAAAGACAAAGGAGAAGCCACAGTGAGATGGTAGAAGGGGTGCAATCACAATAAAATCAAATCCCATACCCACTGGGTGGGCAACCCACAAACTGGAAAACAATTATACCACAGAAGTTCTCCCACTGGAGAGAAAGTTCTGAGCCCCACATCAGGCTTCCTAGCCTGGGGGTCCAGCAATGGGAGGAGGAGTCCCCAGAGAGTCTGGCTTTGAGGGCCAGTGGGGTTTGATTGCAGGACTTCCAGAGGACTGGGGAAAACAAAAACTCCACTCTTGGAGGGCACACTCCACTCTTGTATGCACCAGGACCCAGAGGAAAAAAAGCAGTGAACCCATAAGAGAATGGGCCAGACCTAGATGCTAGTATTGGAGGGTCTCCTGCAGAGGCAGGGGGCAGCTGTGGCTCACTAAAGGGACAAAGATACTGGCATCAGCCATTCTGGGAAGTACTCATTGGTGTGAGCCCTCCCAGAGGCCACCATTAACCCCACCAAACAGCCAGTTGGCTCCAGTGTTGGGTCGCCTCAGGCCAAACAACCAACAGGGAGAGAACACAGCCCCACTCATCAGCAGACAAGCAGATTAAAGTTTTACTGAGAATTGTCCTACCTAACAGAGGGACAACACCCAGCTCTACCGAGCACCAGTCCCTCCCATCAGGAAGCTTGCACAAGGCCTCTTAGATGGCCTCATCCACAATCTGCCAGCAGAAGCAAGAAGAACTACAACCCTGCAGCCTACAGAATGAAAACCACAATCACAGAAAGTTAGACAAAATGAAATGGCAGAAGATTATGTCCCAGATGAAGGAACAAGATAAAACCCCAGAAAAACAACTAAGCGAAGTAGAGATAGGCAACCTTCCAGAAAAATAATTCAGAATAATGATAGTGAAGATGATCCAGGACCTCAGAAAATGAATGGAAGCAAAGATCAAGAAGATGCAAGAAATGTTTAACAAACACCTGGAAGAACTAAAGAACAAAGAAACAGAGAAGAATGATATAATAACAGAAATGAAAAATACACTAGAAGGAATCAATAGCAGAATAACTGAGGCAGAAGAACGGATAAGTGACCTGGAAGACAGAATGCTGGAAATCACTGCTGCAGAACAGAATAAAGAAAAAAGAATGAAAAGAAATGAACACAGTCTAAGAGACCTCTGAGACAACATTAAATGTACTAACATTCACATTATAGGGGTCCCAGAAGGAGAAGAGAGAGAGAAAGGACCCTAGAAAATATTTGAAGAGATTATAGTCAAAAACTTCCCTAACATGGGAAAAGAAATAGCCACCTAAGTCCAGGAAGTGCAGAGAGTCCCAGGCAGGATAAACCCATGGAGAAACATGCCAAGACACATAGTAATGAAATTGGCAAAAATTAAAGACAAATAAAAATTATTCAAAGCAACATGGGAAAAATAACAACATACAAGAGAACTCCCATAAAGTTATCAGCTAATTTCTCAACAGAAACTCTGCAGGCCAGAAGAGAGTGGCACGATATACTTAAAGTTATGAAAGGGAGGAACCCACAACCAAGAATACTCTACCCAGCAAGGCTGTCACTCAGATTTGATGAAGGAATCAAAAGCTTTACAGGCAAGCAAAAGCTAAGAGAATTCAGCACCACCAGACCAGCTTTGCAACAAATGCAAAAGGAACTCCTCTGGGCGGGAAAGAGACCCACAACTTAAAACAATCTTGTACATAAATAGAGTGCTATATCAAAACCTCATAGGAACAGCAAACCCAAAAACTACAATAGATACAAACACAAAAAAGAAAAAGTAATGAAAACACAACACTAAAGATTGTCATCAAACCACAAGAGAAGAGAACAAAAGAGGAAAGGAAGAAAAAAGACCTACAAAAACAAACCCAAAACAATTAGGAAAATGGCAATAGGAACATACATATCGATAATTACCTTAAATGTAAGTGGGTTAAATGCTCCAACCAAAAGACACAGACTGTCTGAATGGATACAAAAACAAGACCCCCATATACACTGTCTACAAGAGATCCACTTCAGACCTAGCAACACATACAGACTGAAGGTGAGGGGATGGAGGAAGATATTCCATGCGAGTGGAAATCAAAAGAAAGCTGGAGTAGCAGTATTCATATCAGACAAAATAGACTTTAAAATAAAGACTGTTGTGAGAGACAAAGAAGGACACTACATAATGATCAAGGGATCAATCCAAGAAGAAGATATAACAACTGTAAATATATATGCACCCAACATAGGAGCACCTCAATATATAAGGCAAATACTAACAGCCATAAAAGGAGAAATTGACAGTAATACAATAATAGTGAGGACTTCAACACCCCACTTTTATCAATGAACAGATCATTCAGATAGAAAATCAATAAGGAAACACAGGCCTTAAATGACATTAGACCAGATGGACTGAATTGATATTTATAGAGCATTCCGTCCAAAAGCAGCAGAATACACATTCTCTCAAGTGCACATGGAACATTCTCCAGGATTGACCACATGCTGGGCCACAAAGTGAGCCTTGGTAAACTTAAGAAAATTGAAATCATATCAAGCATCTTTTCCAACCACAATGCTAGGAGATTAGAAATAAACTACAGGAAAAAAACAAACATGTAAAAAACACAAACACATGGAGGCTAAACAATATGCTACTGAACAACCAGTGGATCACTGAAGAAATCAAAGAGGAAATCAAAAAATACCTAGAGACAAATAAGAATGAAAGCACAACAATCCGAAACCTATGGCATACAGCAGAAGCAATTCTAAGAGGGAAGTTTATAGCAATAAAATCTTAGGAAACAAGAAAAATCTCAAAATACCTAACCTTACACCTAAAGCAACTAGAGAAAGAAGAACAAACAAAATCTAAAGTTAGTAGAAGGAAAGAAATCATAAAGATCAGAGCAGAAATAAATGAAATAGAGACAAAGAAAACAATAGCAAAGATCAATGGAACTAAAAGCTGGTTCTTTGAAAACATAAACAAAATTGATCAAACTTTAGACAGATTCATCAAGAAAAAAAGGGAGAGGACTCAAATCAATAAAATTAGAAATGGAAAAGGAGAAGTTACAACTGACACCACAGAAATACAAAGGATCATAAGAGACTACTACAAGCAACTGTATGACAATAACATGGACAACCTGGAAGAAATGGACAAATTCTTAGAAAGGTACAATCTCCCAAGACTGACCCCGGAAGAAATAGAAAATATGAACAGACCAATTACAAACACTGAAATTGAAACTGTGATTAAAATAATCCCAACAAACAAAAGTCCAGGACCTGATGGGTTCACAGGCAAATTCTATCAAACATTTAGAGAAGAGCTAACACCTATCCTTGTGAAACTGTTCCAAAAAATTGCAGAGGAAGGAAAACTCCCAAACTCATTCTATAAGGCCACCATCACCCCGATACCCAAACCAGACAAATATACAACAAAAAAAGAAAATTACAGGCCAATATCACTAATGAACATAGACACAAAAATCCTCAACAAAATACTAGCAATCCAAATCCAACAATACATTAGAAGGGTCATACACCATGATCAAGTGGGATTTATCCCAGGGATGCAAACATTTTTCAATATTCACAAATCAATCAGTGTGATACACCGCATCAACAAGTTGAAAAATTAAAACCATATGATCATCTCAATAGATGCAGAAAAAGCTTTTGACAAAATTCAGCACCCATTTATGATAAAAACTCTCCAGAAAGTGGGCATAGAGGGAACATACCTCAACATAATAAAGGCCATATATGACAAACCTACAGCTAAAGTCATATTCAATGGTGAAAAGATGAAAGCATTTCCTCTAAGATCAGGAACAAGACAAGGATGTCCACTCTCACCACTTTTATTCAACATAGTTTTGGAAGTCCTAGCTATGACAATCAGAGAAGAAAAAGAAATAAAAGGAATCCAAATTGGAAAAGAAGAAGTTAAATTGTCACTGTTTGCAGGTGTCATGATACTATACATAGAAAATTCTAAATATGCTACCAGAAAACTACTAGAGCTCATCAATGAATTTGGTAAAGTTGCAGGTTACATAATTAATACACAGAAATCTGTTGCATTTCTATACACTAACAATGAACAATCAGAAAGGGAAATTAAAGAAACAATCCCATTTACCATAGCATCAAAAAGAATAAAATACCTAGGAATAAACCTACCTAAGGAGACAAAATACCTGTATGCAGAAAACTATACGACACTGATGAAAGAAATCAAAGACAACACAAACAAATGGAAAGATATACCATGTTCTTGGATTGGAAGAATCAATATTGTCAAAATGACTATAGTACCCAAGACAATCTACAGATTCAGTACAATCCCTATCAAATTAACAAGGGCATTTTTCACAGAACTAGAACAAAAAAATCTTAAAATTGGTATGGAGACACAAAAGACCCCAAATAGCTAAAGCAATCTTGAGAAAGGAAAACAGAGCTGGAGGAGTCAGGCTCCCTGACTTCAGACTCTAGTACAAAGCTATAGTCATCAGAACAGTATGGTACTGGCACAAAAATAGAAATATAGATCAATGGAACAGGATAGGAAGCCCAGAAATAAACTCACACATCTATGGTCAATTAATCTACAACAAAGGAGCCAAAAATATACAATGGTGGGGTGGATATACAGTATCTTCAATAAATGGTGCTGGGAAAACTGGACAGCTACTTTTAAAAAAATGAAGTTAGAACATTCTTTAACACCATACAAAAAAACAAGCTCAAAACGGATTAAAGACCTAAATGTGAGACTGGACACTATAAAACTCTGAGAGGAAAACATAAGCAGAACACTCTCTGACATAAGTCACAGCAATATCTTTTTCTATCTGTCTCCCAGAGTAATGGAAATAAAAACAAAAATAAACAAATGGGACCTCATTAAACTCAAAAGCTTTTGCACAGGAAAGGAAACCATAAACAAAATGAAAAGACAACCCACAGATTGGGAGAAAATATTTGCAAATAATGTGACCGACAAGGGATTAGTATCCAAAATTTGCTAACAGCCCATGTGGCTTAATATCATCAAAATAAACAACCCAATCAAAAAATAGGCAGAATATCTAAATAGACATTTCTCCAAAGAAGTCATACATATGGCCAAGAGACACATGAAAAGATGTTAAACATTGCTAATTATTAGAGAAATGCAAATCAAAACTACAATGAGATATCACTTCACACCAGTCAAAATGGCTATTGTCAAAAAATCCACAAGCAATAAATGCTGGAGGGGGTGTGGAGAGAAGGGAACCCTCATGCATTGTTGGTGGGAGCGTAAATTGGTACAGCCTCTATGGAAAACAGTATGGAGGTTCCTTAAAAAACTAAAAGTAGAGCTACTATATGATCCTACAATCCCACTCCTGGGCATAAATCTGGACAAAAATATGGTCTGAAAGGATACATGCACCCCAATGTTCATTGCAGCACTATTTACGATAGCCAAGACATGGAAACCACCTAAATGTCCAACAACAGAGGAATGGAGAAAGAAGATGTGGTACATATATACAATGGAATATTACTCAGCCATTAAAAAGAATGAAATAATGCCATTTGCAGCAACATGGATGGACCTAGAGATTGTCATACTGAGTGAAGTAAGTCAGACAGAGAAAGAGAAATATTATATGATATCACTTATATGCGGAATCTAAAAGAAATGATACAAATGAACTTATTTACAAAACAGAAACAGAGTCACAGACTTAGAGAATGAACTTATGGTTACCAGGGGGTGAGGGTGGTGGGGAAGGGATAGCCAGGGAGTTTGGGATTGATGTGTACACACTGCTATATTTAAAATGGATAACCAACAAGGACCTACTGTACTGCACAGGGAACTCTGCTCAATATTATGTAACAACCTAAGTGGGAAAAGAATTTGAAAAAGAATAGATACATGTATATATGAAAAAATAAAATAGAAATTTTAAATAAAAATAAATAAACCTTTAATTGAAACAGGTTACAACTCCTCAGCTTTCCCAGGCCTCCCTGGAGAACTCTATGAAGTCCAGCAACAAATGTGCCACCTGGACCCACATGACCAGTCTCCCCAAACATGTGGTCATGTAGCACTGTGCCAGGCAAACAATTGACACTTGGGTATTGTATGGGTCTGAATTTTTCAGTCATGGCCTCAGCATGGCTGTCAGAACTTGCCCTTTTCTCCAAACTCAACTTAAAAACCTTTAGTAAGGCTTTGTTATTTTTTCTCCTGAAGTCATCTTTGTTATAAAGGGAGTTCTGTTTGTTTCCAGGCTAGCAGTTAATCAATCACTTGATATTTTAAATTTCTTGCTGATTCTATGAAGGCGCCATTATTTTGTCCAAGGAAAAAGAATACTCAGGCAGATCCCTTAACTTCTGAAGACCATGTAACAGAGAGCAACTCCATCTTCTAAATAAGGTGCTTTGGTATCAATGTCAGAAAGAATATTGGGCTGGTTAGAATAAGGACTTGATATATAGTTTCCAATATTACTTATGGTCTCAATATTCTAGATTAGGAAGTATCCGCTTACTCCTTTGACCAATTTTGACGATCTGCAGAGACATGACATATATAAAGATCAGAAGGTGTATATGTATCGTACTTTAAAATGTTAATTTCTGTCTATTCATCACTAACACTTGGTTCAAATATCCCCTTTCAGAAAAGTCTTTTTTAAGTCCCCAACTAATTATTTTACTTTGTAGTCTCTTAATATTACACTTTTGCTATATTATATAATTATTGAGTAATATTTTAATATCAAACTATATATTTTTTCATTTCCTCTCGTCCCCACCACCGCTCCCAGTCTCACATGCCAACACTCAAGCAGCAGCTGGAGTTTTCTGTATGTACTGCCCTTAGTCGTAAAAACCATGCCTTCCAATTATAAAGGCCAGGAAATTGAGGAAGAATGGCTTTGTGTTTTGGTTTTCTGGAGGAGGGGAGTTGATTTTTTGGTCTTTTTTTTTTTTTAGCTTAAATATCACAAGCTGAATTCTGGCAGACCTAGGGCACAGACTTTACAGTAAACCCTACAGTGTGACGATAGGAGTTGCTATCTTGCTCCCCAAATAAAATAAGAGTTTGACTAAAGAGTAGAAAAGGGAGAATCAGAGAGGCTGAGACAGCATAAATAAGCTGGAAGATCCCTGAGAACGGGTCTGGCCCTCAAGGTCACAGATCTGGGAGTCCTGGGAGCACAGGGGCAGCTAGACTATAGAACCTGCAATAGTGACCCCAGGAAAGCTGGAGGGGATCCCAGAGTAGAAGGGACAGTGCCCAGCTTCTCCGAGTATTGTCCAGAGATGTACCAATCTTACGGAGACATTCACATTTAATCTGCAGCAATATATAGAGATGTGTAGGCTGTTGGCCTGAGGGAAGTACCACAAAGTCCCATTCTCTGCCTTCCCAAGCTTCCCGAGAAGTGTGCAGAGTGGCTGAGAACCAGCCAGCAGCTTCTGAGAGCCTGTGCAGAGTGAAGGGAGTGGTTGTGATGACCCGTTGCCTCAGCGGGATCACTGTTAAGGGAAGGAATGGCTGTTAAGAGCTGAAGTCCAAGGGCCAGGCAGAGAGTGCCACACTTCTATGAGGCCACAGAAGGGACTTCCAATGCCGGCAGGATGTATGATCCCTGCCATAATCTCTTCAGTCTGCTATAACAAAATGCCATAGACTAGGCAGCTTATAAACAACAGAAATTTATTTCTCACAGTTCTGGAGGCTGGGAAGTCCAAGGTCAAGGCTCCAGCAGATTTGGTGTCTGGTGAGGACTTGCTTCCTGACGGATGGCTGTCTTCTCGCTATGTCCTCACATGGCAGAATAGATGAGAGAGCTTTCTGGGGTCTCTTTTATAAGGAGACTAATCCCATTCATGAGGGCTCCATCCTTATGACCTAATCGCTTCCCAAAGACCCCACCTCCTAACACCATGCATTGGAGATTAGGTTTCAACACATGATTTTTGTGGAGACACAAACACTCAATATAGTGCAGGCCCCTAGGTACGTGGGCCCCCTGAGCTACCTCTGAGGAAATGGGTAGAGAATTCTGAAAGAGATGGAGACTTAAACCTGAACAGACTAAGTTACTTTGAATTGGAAGGACTGAGTTTACCATTACGCAGTGGACATGAAGGCTTACAAGCTGTGTTAATTTTTTGTTTGTTTTGTTTTTTGTTGCTTTCAGCCATGCTGCGGGGCATGTGGGATCTTAGTTCCCCAACCAGGGATCGAACCCAGGCCCCCTGCAGAGGAAACACGGAGTCCTGACCACTGGACTACCAGGGAAGTGCCTAAGCTACATTAATTTTAATGAAAGAAATTTATACTTTTTCAAGAATATATTTAAAAGTATATTTATAATTTTCCAAGTCCTTACTCTATAAAAATGAAAACCTAATGCATTAACATCATTTATTCATTCAAATAAAAATCGAATGTTTATTCCAAGCGCTACGCTGAAAGCTGGAGATACAAAGATAAATAAGCTGTCTTTAAGAAAGTTATGGTTTAGCACATATGGACACCTTATCTTTGATAAAGGTGGCAGGAATGTACAGTGGAGAAAGGACAGCCTCTTCAATAAATGGTGCTGGGAAAACTGGACAGGTACATATAAAAGTATGAGATTAGATCACTCCCTAACACCATACACAAAAATAAGCTCAAAATGGATTAAAGACCTAAATGTAAGGCCAGAAACTATCAAACCCTTAGAGGAAAACATAGGCAGAACACTCTATGACATAAATCACAGCAAGATCCTTTCTGACCCACCTCCTAGAGAAATGGAAATAAAAACAAAAATAAACAAATGGGACCTAATGAAACTTCAAAGCTTTTGCACAGCAAAGGAAACCATAAACAAGACCAAAAGACAACCCTCAGAATGGGAGAAAATATTTGCAAATGAAGCAACTGACAAAG
>NW_021702930.1:0-1761 GCF_005190385.1 Monodon monoceros
ACACACACAAAAGCTCATTGCAACTCAAGGCACAGTCAATATCAGCACACACACACACAGTCAGTTTAATGTGACTCAGTGCACAGTCCATACAACCAGAGAAACAAACAGAGACACAAACTTTCACATGGCTCACTGTTATTCAAATCACAGCCTCTATCAGCCGACAATCACACACATACGCATACACCCGGCCCACTGTGATTCAATGAATAGCCTAAAGCAGCAGCACACACACATACTGCACACTTAGACTCAATATGCAGCCTATACCAGCACACACATACACACACACACATGGTTCACTGTGTCTCAATGCACACCCTATAACAGCACACACACACACAGGGGTGACTGTGATAGAATGCACTGCCTATACTGGAACACAAACACACACACACATATGCGTAGCTCACTGTGACTCAATTCACAGCCTATACGAGTATAGAGACATGCACCCACACAAAAAAAAACACACAAGGCTCACAAGAACTCAATGCACAGCGTATACTAGCACACAGACACTCACAAACATGGCTCACCATGATTCAATGAAAAGCCAATACCAGCACAATCACACACATAAGAGGCTCACTGTGAATGAATGCACAGCCTATAGCAGCACACAAATGCACACACATGGCTCACAGAGACTAAATGCACAGCCTATATCAGAAAACACACACAAACACACACACACATGAATCAATGTGACTCAATGTACAGCCTCTACCAGTATATAGACACACACAGATACAGACACACATGGCTCACAGTGACTGAAAGCAGAGCCTATAGCAGCACACAGTCACACACACACGGTTCACTACTTGTGAATGCACAGCCTATAGAGGCACACATAGACACGTACACAGACGAATCAATGTGACTCAATGCAAAGCCTATAACAGCACATGCACAGACACGGACACACACAAAACGGCTCAGTTTGACTTATTGCACAGCCTATGCACGAACACACACACTCAAAAACACACACACACGTATTCTCAGCTAAGTGTAACTCAATGCATCACTAAAGCAGAACACAGGCACACATTCAACTCTCACTCTGAATGCACAGCCTGAAACAGAACACACACACACACGGCAAGCTGTGACTTAATTCACAGGCTATACCTGCACAAAAACACAAAATCATACACAAACATGGATCAATTTGACTCAATGTACAGCCAATATTGGCGCACAGACAGACAGAGAGGCACACACACGTGGCTTACAGTGAGTCAGTGCTTAAACAATACTTGCACACACACACACACAAAGAGTTGGCCTGCTGCCTGTGATGCAAAGCAGAGCATATATCAGCACACACACACACACACACACACAGCTCAGTGTGGTTCAATGCACAGCCAATAACATCAAACAGAAACACACACACACACGACTTAATGTGAAAAAATGCACAGCCCATACAGGAGCACACACAGAAACATAAACTTTCACATGGCTCACTGTTACTCAATGCACAGCCTTTACCATCACAAAAACACAACCACACACATACACACGATTTAATGTGACTCAATGCAGAGCAAATACCAGCACACACACACACACAGATGGCTCAATGTGACTCAATGCACAGCCCATATCAGCACAAGCAGAGACACACTTATACACATGGTTCACTGTAACTCAAAGCACAACCTACACCAGCACAAACACACATAAATGGTACTGTGAATCAATGCACAGCCTATACCAGCACACACACACAATCACACACACACA
>NW_021702931.1:0-1482 GCF_005190385.1 Monodon monoceros
TCCTGGACCCTTAAAGGTCATTAGAATCTATAACACTTCCAATACTTGTGCTCAGGCGGACGAGCAGGGAGGCAGGAGGCCTGGGGACAATCAACGTCACCTGGAGGCTGTTGGGGAGAAGTTCTGACCCTCGCCCACGGGTATGAGGACTCCTAACTCAGCACTCAGCAGTTACAGATGAAGGGTCTGCACACTCAGCACTCTAAGAATGAGGAAGGGGACAAAATGCAGAAGACGAGTTTGTCCCAGGCAAAGCCCCTTAAAAATCCCTGGGAGATAAAAATAGAATCTGGGCAATAAAATAAAGTCTAACCTTTTTTATCCTTTGTGCTTTGTCTAATTTCACGTGCTCCTAGGGTCCCGCATACAGAGGTTCAACAGCCGGCACTTCAGACCAGATTTCCTAGTGCAGAATGGCTGGGTGGACACCTCAGCTCCTGGGGCACAGTGCAGACTCCATGATATAGAGCCTGAGCTGCAGCCAACCGGGCCCTCGAGAGCTCCGACCCCTCCCTCCCACTGACTCTGACAGCATCTCTACAGAGCAGCCCAGCTCACAGCCCACGGGGTAGCACATGCTCTCACCTCTCCATTCTCTGATCAAAATATAAAGTTTCCTTTGCTTCTGAACCAAACTCAGTCTCAATCTGTTGGCTCCAATGACACTGGGCAGGGGGACACCTGTTGGGGTCCACTCTGGAGGATCAGTAACAGAAATTGAGAACATTGTGACTTCAATGGACAGATGTTTGAGCCAAACTGTAATTAACATAGAACAGTGTATAAGGCTCGGGTAAAATAAGTTGTTTCTAACACTCCCATTTGATAGGTGGGAGGAGGGATAAATTAACAGTTTGGGATTAACACATACACACTGCTATGTACAAAATCGATCATCAACAAGGAACTACTGTATAGCACAGGGAACTACACTCAATATTTTGCAATAACCTATAAGGGGAAATAATCTGAAAAAGAATATTTTTATTGACATCATCTATCAATGACAGTTAAAATGGAACCTAAGGGAAGCCTGTGGTGAGTGCTTCTGACCCTGAAGGCTTCAATCATCTAAAGTTTGGACTCTGCCTACTTCCCAAGGCCCTTAATGAACATATGTGTAGCCGTAGCTTAAAAAATTCCCCAGTTTGGGTTGCGGAGAGACACTGATTTTGTAAAAGCCCTGGTATTCTCCTTACATGAATGGGACACTTCCTACAGCTAAACCATGCCTGTCACACCCAGAGGATGGTATACCGTCTGATCGGGAAGAGTTTGGTAAAGGCATCTCATCTCCTCATCTCCTGGTGCTCGCGTTCACCCCTCCAGCGTCTTTACGAACAGTCTCCCCACTTGGAGATGTCAGCACTGTCAACATCCTGTTGCATACAGTTTGGAATTTGTCCAGAGGATGAAGCAGAAGGAGGAGGAACAATGAGAGACAAGTCCTAGGTGTTCGGACAGGCACATGTCACTCTAATT
>NW_021702932.1:0-15063 GCF_005190385.1 Monodon monoceros
TCAGGCACAGTTCAGCAGAGAGGATCCATGACAAAAAAAAAAAAAAATGATTAAATGAAGGAATTCACAGTATTCTAAGATGCTCTCCACCTACGTGTCCAACCCTCTACCCTGGGAACATTGGCAATCAGATCGACACCTGCCTCTGGACAGGAGATTGAAAGAGCCTGTATTGGAGAACTCTGACCAACTTAACAGAAAATATCCAAATCTACTGACCTCAGGGATTCTGTAACCCAGAGCCTACGCTGGTCATTACACACATTCAGAGCTTCCATCAACTTTAGAGTCTCCCATTATTAAACATAAGTGGAAAAATTAATGATACCAACATTCAAGGAAAATCTCTAATATGAAGAATACAGAAAACAACAACACACAGGGGGAAAAGCCACTTAGAGGAACCAGAGCTGTACAGGAAGGATCAAACTTCAAGTTAATACTATAAATATCCTTAGACAGATAAGAACATATTATATCCATGAAACAAATGAAATGCTATTTAAGAGAGAAAACAAACAGAATAAAAAGGGGTTTTGAAAAAAATAGTAATATTATAGCAGAAATGAAAACCTCAATAGAAGAGTTAAAAGATAAAATTAAGGAAAACTCCCAGAAAGTAGAACTAAAATACAGAGAAGGAAAATAGAAAATAAAACATAATAAAGAGGATAAGTCATGAACATCCAACAACTAATTAATAGGAGTTCCAGAAAGAGAGAACATGGAAAATAGAGAAGAAATTGTCAAAGAAATAATTCAAGAATATATCCCAGAACTAAGGAACACTAATTTCCAGACTGAGAGATCCTGACAAGAGTCAGGACAATAAATGAAAACAAACTTCCTGCCAAGGCATATTGTTGTGAAATTTCATAAAAGTGAGAACAAAAAAAATCCTAAAATCTTTCAGAATGTAAAAGTACATAATATACAAAGGGATGGTTTGCAGAATGACAGTGGATTTTTCAATAGAATCCTAGAACCTAGAAGATAATGGGCCAATGTCTTCAAAATTCTGAAAGATAATTATTTCCAATCAAGAATTCTATACTCAGGCGAACTATCAATCAATTGTGAAGCTAGAATATGCAAAGCCTCAAATGATTTTCCTCCCATACAACTTTGCTAAGGAAGCTCCTGGAGGACATACTGCAATAAGATGAGGGAGTAAACAAAGAAAGAGGAGTACATGAGTTTCTAGAAACCAGAGATCCAACCCAGGAGAGAGGTGAAGGTAATACCTGAGATGCTGATGAGGGAAGTCCTCAAACACCAGCTCTCATGTCCAGTGCACAGCAAGTCCAGATTGGAGCAACACAAAGAGGACACCACCAGCAATCATTCTAAAAAGAAAGATGACCTTGAATTTGATGGATTACCTGATAAACTTGAACATAGTCACAGATGTATTCTTCTGGAAGAGAGTTTGAAGATAAATTACTATAATTTACACAGAAAATTAAGAAAATAAAAAAGTGAGATAATTCTTAAATCCAGAGAAAGCAAGAAGTTATTCAAGCAAGAAAATCTAATCAGCATATTACATGGCTCAGCTGTGGGTAATATTACATAATTAACTGAGTATTGATCAAATTTACCAAAGTCTATGCCTTAATTAGGATATCAGAGAGGAAGTATCTGTGAGAGTAGTAGAGGCAGAGTGAGAATTAACTCCTCATCTTTCACTTTAGGAAATCAACAGATTATCTCTCAAAGGGGAAAATCAAAGAATAGCAGGGTAGGCCTGTTATGTGGGCATATAGTGGATAATATTAGAACAGCTGAGGGTAAACATGGTTGCCTTTGGGGAGTGGGGACTGGGGAAGGGATAAAAGTGCCCTTCCTACTTCCATAGGAAGCTTCATTTAACTTTTAAAACAAGGTACACATACAACTCTGATAAAAATTAAAACATAAAAAAAGATTAAATGACACACTGTGCCTCAAAATCATCTATCAGAGTACCTGGTTTGTAATAAACAGCTAATAAATTTATTTGTTTTTAAAAAAGATAGGAAAATTAGATGTTTGCTGTAGTCCTTTCACACAGGAGGAAGGAAGTGATCCAGAAAATGGAATCTAGGAGCACATTGTCCAAGAATGTATGACAGTATCACATCTTTTGAAACTATGTGGACTTCATTGGGTAGTAACTCAGGCACAGCAAGGGAACAATTCATCCTTATTGGTCCAGCAAGTCTGTTGAAACACAAAACAATGAAGCAATTTGAGCAAAGACCTTATGTGTCTGCATGTGTAGTGAATTCATTCACTTGGCCCAGAGAGGAGTATGAGATAGGTCAGAATCATGAGACAAGTTAGTGAGATAGATCTGTGTCAGGTGCTCACTCAGAGCTCATCTGGAGCTGTTCTCAACCTTGATTGCACACTAGATTCATTTGGGGAGCTTTAAAAAATCCTGATACCCACCACATCCTAGAATTAAATTAAATCAGAATCGTCTCCCAAGTACCTCAAGTGATTCCAATGTGTAGTGAGGTGGAGAAGCATAGCCCTAATGGGTAAGTTCATGAGACTGGGCTTGCAGCTGCCATTTCCCAAATCTCATCAGAGCCCAGGGAGAGGTAAGGAGATGCAGAGCCAATGGGGAGAGAAGATGGGTATTCCCTCCCACACCCCCACCATGCCAGGGGCAAACTGCACTTCTAGCCCAACCCCACCTCTTTTGGTACAGTTGTAGGAATTCTTCTGGGTAATCCTAAGGCACACAACAGGGTCCTGTCTTCCCTCCATCATCCTCACTCACCAGAACAGGAGTTCTGACTGGTCAAAACCTGAGACACTGATGGGCAGTGTCTTGAAGGCAGAGACCAGGCTCCATCCTTTCCCCTCTATTCTTAGTATCTGGGGAAATAGACCATTTTTCTGTTTCTAGACCACTGGCCTTCTTGGGGTGGACTCAGGCACACTGGTCCCCTCCATTTCAAAATCGCTGCATGTGGGACTGGGGTCTCTCATGAAAATCCAGTGAGTGGGGAGTAGGACACTGTCTTCATCAGTTCAGGCTGTTATAACAAACATACCATAGCCTGGTGGCTTAAACAACAGAAATTAATTTTCTCACAGTTCTAGTGGTTGGTAGTCTGAGATGAGGGTGTCAGTGTAGTTGGGTTCTGGTGAGAGCTCTCTTCTTGGCTTACAGAATGCCACCTTCCTGCTGTGTCCTCACAAGACCTCTTCTTTTTGTGCAAGTAGGGAGGGAGAAAGAGGAACAAGAGGGTAAGACAGAGAGGTAGAGACAGAGAGTGGGGAGCGGGAGAGAGAGAGATATCTGTCTGGTATCTCTTATAAGGGCACTAATCCCATCATGAAGGCCCCCCCCCCTTATGACCTCATATAAACCTAATTATCTTCCAAAGGCCCCATCATTGTGAGTTAGGTTTTTAACATACGAATTATGGGGGTGGCAGATGCAAATATTCAGTCCTTAACAGATACCTTAGGTCTCAGCTCTGGGTCTTGCCTCCAGCAAAGCCTTCCTGAGGCTATCAGCCTTTTGGTCAGCTCTCCATAACCAGAGGGCATTCTGTTTCCTATCCAGTCATTGATTTTCTGTGTGCCCTCTCTCAGTTCAGAACCCCCAAGAGAGTGAATGGGAGAATTTGAGTTCTAAATTTTCTTCTAGAAACACCCAAATACAGTTTGTAGGGAAACTCCAAGCTGGCCCTCCACTACTCTGATGGCCTAAACAAGCAGCTGGAGTTTTCCATTCTCCTCCCCAATCAATTAGTATATGCATTTCACATATAAAGCAGGATGTTATGCTGAGCACTGTATGAAACTAAGAAGGAAGACACTCTCCTAGCTCACAAAGCAGAGTAAAATTCAAAATATTTAACAATGGGAGCTGTAGGCAATAACTACAGTTGACCTTGAACAACATGGAGGTAAGGGGCCCTAACCCTCCCAACAGTCAAAAATCCATGTATAAGTTTACAATTGGCCTTCCAGATCTGCAGTTTCGCATCCTTGGTTTTAATCAACCATGGACTGTGTAGCACTGCAGTATTTACTGGTGAAAAAAATCCGTGTATAAGTGGACCAGTGCAGTATTGTTCAAGGGCCAACTGTATTTAAACACAAATCAATATAGGAGTATTGCACTATATGAGTAATATGAATGGTAATACCATTAGCCTTGCCCCAAAGAGTTTAGGAGTGCTCTGCCAGGTGTGCACTGGGACTCAGGAATGCAGTGAAGAATGCAAGCGATATGTTAGGGAATCGCTGACCGAAACCGCCCACCTTGGCCAGGCACGATGATAACCACTTGCAAGAGTTGTCTCCCAACGAGAGGTCCCAATTAGGAACATAGTGCTGCCGCTGAAAACTAACTGGGAGAATTTAGGAGGGGCCAAAAGGAGAAAGGAGAGACCAGTCCGTATGTCCTACCAACCTCCCAGAATCCTTCTCGCTGTAATCCATCTTGGCTGAGCGATGTGCTAGCCACCAAGAAGGACCCTGAGTCAGAATGATAGGCCTGAGACAACCCGGAAACTAACCCCATCACCATAAAACCTGAGACTGCCAGCCACGTGGCAGAGCAGTTCTGCTGGTTTCCCTTATCCTGTTGCTCTCCAGCCAGGCACCCTTTCCCAATTAAGTTTCTTGCTTTGTCAGCACGTGTGTCTCCTTGGACAATCCATTTCTGAGTGTCAGACAAGAGCCCACTCTCGGGCCCTGGAGGGAGTCCCCCTTCCCGGAACAGATACAGAAGCAAAACCAAGCTGAGGCCTCCACTGAATGCCCCTTCTGTAGCAGGGAAGAGCCAAATCTGTCTACATGTTGGATCTGTTTCTTTTACTTTAACCTTTGCTTCCTGTTGCTTTTGTTCTCTAAAAGGATACTGTCTATACATAATGGCCTGCCTAGGGGAACCCTGCCCCTCTGCCTGAATGTTAAACCAAAGTGCCTTTGTTCAGGGAAACATCCTGACCCTGCCCACCTGTGAATGGCTGCAAGAAAGAAGAAATTAACACATACCCTCCCCAAGGCTGGCCATTCCAGGGGACATTTGCAAATCTTATGGCCTATTTACTTTACTTCCTCATCTCCAGTTCTATAGAAGAAACTGGCATCCAAACCCCGAAAAGCATTATTTTGAGACATCAGTCTGCCATCTCGGTCTACAGGCTTTCCGTATTCCTTGCCTCAACACGTCATCTCCAGTTTATTGGCTTGTTGTGTGGCAAGCAGAGTGAGCTTGGACTCGGTAACACTTCCTGTGCTGTATTTGGATTCCTCCACCTGGGGAGGCCTAGACACACAGGGGTCCAGGCCCAGAGTCAGGGACCAGAGTTAATTATAAGTCTGAACCAGTCTTCCCTTTCAGAGAGGCCTTGGCTTGGGAAACAGAGAAGTGAAAAGAAAAAGAGGTCCTTTAGCTGGAGTCAGGTAGGGTCACAAGCAGAGTGAAGAAGAAGCTCTTAATTCAAGCTGCCTCAGATTACATTTGTCCACACATGCATGCAAAATACTGCTTAAAAAATAAATGAAGTTAATTTCTCTCTAGGGGTTCCCTTTCATCTCGGGGTTTCAAAGCATTTTGCCACAAAAAATCCCCACCTTCACTCACTTTTAAATCTAAATATAAACTGAGAACCCTCAGGGTTAAATTTTGGGAAAGCCCTTTGAACTTTCGAAAAGTACTAAAGAATATTTTATCATTATAAGATCCAAGTGGCCAACCAAGGACCTCATAGCCAGAAAACTCCTCCTGATGAAAGCCCACATCTCTGATCAGAGGACCGGCCTGCTAATTAAAATCACAATTAAAACTAGCAGGGGAGAGGGAGAGTGGTGACTCAGCACCCTTACCCAGAAGCAGAAACACCCACGACTGACTCACACAGGATACATGAGATTTTCTCCAACGGGCATTTGGAAAAAAAGAAAAGAAATATGAGTCCCGACCGCCCTCCCTCTACTGACCCAGTAAACTCCCTGTTGGAGTCAGTGACACAGCCTTGACTTCCTCCCACCTCAACAGGAAGGGCCAGATTGGCCTCCTGTAGACGGGAATGTGGAGCGTTGTTCGCATATGCATTTTTCAGCAAAGGAATGTCTCAGAATCTCCCTGGTTCCAGCATGTGAGTCAGTAGTGGGTGTTTGTTTTTTGGGTTCTGGGTGTGAGTCACCGCCATCCTGCTGTTGGTCTTCTCAATTCAGGGGTAACAACTAAAAAGAGACGCATAGAAATGTCTCTGATGCTTAAAAGGCACGTGATAGGGAGGGATAAATCAGGAGCTTGGGATGAACATACACACACGACTATGTATAAGATAGGTAACCAACAAGGACCTACTGTATAGCACAGGGAACTCTACTCAATATTCTGTGATAACCTATATGAGAAAAGAATCTGAAAAAGAATGGATATACGTATATGTATAACTAAATTACTTTGCTGTGCACCTGAAACTAACATAACATTGTACATCAACTATACTCCAATAAATAAAAAAAAAAAGGGACCTGGAAGTTCAGTTGGCAGTTGCATCGCAGCTCTTTTCTCTATAAACAAGTATACAGCATTTATAAATAACGGTGAGAAAGAGGAAGGAGGAAGAAGGAGGGGACATAAGTCTTTAGAGGATGTGATTGCAGTAAACGGAAACAGAGTCTAGTCAAAGTAAAAATAGACAACTGCCTGTTTGTCAGCTGCAGGAGGGCTTTGGCAGCTGGTATGGCCCAGGAGCCCTGTGTGCTGCTCCTCACTGGCCCAGCAGTGTGGGTGGGAGGAGGGGTGTTGCCAATGCCATCCAACAATCCTGGAACCTGAAAGACCATCTTGGCTTTGAAAGGACATCTTCCTGATGTCCCTCACCTCAATGCTGGGCTTGGCACCATTTATTCCTGGAAAACACTTCAAGACCACCCAGAATTCTACAGCAGGAACGATCTACAAAGTCCCAGTGTCACACGGGGACCAGTGCCAACTATACCAGCTTGAAAAACAGTGATCTGACAGTTTGGGCTACACCAACAGCTAGTTTTTATTTCAGTAATATTGACCAACAAATCAAGCCACTTCAGGTGGCTGAAAAACATAAGGTGATCACCAAACAAACAGGTTTTGAGCTGTGGACAGCTCAAATCTTCCTGGATTTGACCCAGGAAGAAAGCAGAGGGATCACTAGTGAAAAGAGCTTCAACTTTTCAACTGGTTTGAATGTGGAAGTCAAAGCTGGACCTTTTATATGTCATTGGAGGCTGGATACTATGTTCTATTTCTCGTATATATAATTAAAAGATTTCTGGATGCCCACACACTGTCGCTACTAAAGACTTTACAAAGCTCAGAAAACAGAGGCCCTGCCCTCTCATTCCAATGTTAGTCAACCTACACAAATCCTTGGCAGGAAAAGATAATAAAAACTAACTCTGATGTCAATCCATGACGAGTCATAAAGGAAGGAAGAAGTTTTGCTTCAAAACATTTTCATTTGAGGAGAAAAAATTATAATGCACATCAGCACCAAACGGAATGCAAAGATTATAAACTTGGAGCTGTTTTCCTGGGACCCGACATTTTAAAATAAAATGTTTGCAGAATACTTTTTACATTCATATCTCAGTTTTTTGTTTTAAAGATAATTATCTGTGGATATTGCAGAGCTTCCTGAACACCCATTTGCTGTAGGCTTATACACCCGAAAGATGTATACACTGAGGCCTATTCCAAAACAAATCAAAACCAATTAACACATACTCCTGATTGTGAGTTTTTGCTTAACTAACCTGCTATTCTCTCAAAAAAGTGAGGAGTTGGAATTTGAATGGCAGATGGAGTCATTCCACTTTCTCAAAATAATTCTGCTCTTAACCTGCTCAGTCTTGGGGATCATTTTTTGGATAAGTGACTGATGAGATACTCTCATAGTTTATGACAACCCATCAAACGGCTTCCATGCCAAAACTGAGTTGGCATAGCCAGGAAGTGGGCACCCAGGAAGCATGTCTTTGCTCTTCTGTATTTATTTTTTCCAGTTTTATTGAGATATAATTGACATACAGCATTGCATAAATTTAGGGTATACAGAATAATGGTTTGGCTTACGTACATCATGAAATGATGACCACAGTAAATTTAGTGAACAGCCATCTTCTCATACAGAAACAAAACCTTGTGATGAGAACACTTAGGATTTGCTCTCTTAACAACATTATCTTATAACTGGAAGTTCGTGCCTTTTGACTGCCTGCATCCAGTTCCCCCTTTCCCTACCCCCGCCTCTGGTAACCACACATCTGATCTCTTTCCCTAGGATCATGTCTTTTCTGTTACCCCAACTCTTTAGCCATAGATTATCGATATAGTGTTAGACACCTGACCCAAGCCAGGCCAGTTGGAGTTCTGCCTTGGGGTTTTTCACACTGGAGTGTGGCAAAGAATCCCATATTCTCTTGTCTGAGAGCATGGGGTGTGAAATTTGCACGTGCAGTGTTCCTTACCCCATAGAGGAAGCCAATATTCAGAGAAAAAAATGAGCTCACAACTAGAGAGGTGAGACAGAAAAAGTACTGGCTGCATTTGAATTTTTAGTTCCATTTGTCCCTAAGATCATGCAGCTTGTCTTTAAGACATAAGACATCCCAGAATCCTTTAAAAAATTGTCACTGCCACCCTTTTTCTTGCCTAACCTACTTAAGTTTCTAATACACCAAAAAAAGAGTCTTATTGTATATATGGATCCAGTTGATTATGAAAAAATGAATCAAGGTTGCCAAACGTTTTTTCTCAAAGAAAATTTGATCCAAGGGACTATAGAGAGATATTTATTTACATTGTTAAGAGATATTTATTTACATTGTTATTTACATATAGAGAGATATTTATTTACATTTATTTACATTTATCTTTCAACAAACATCTAGACAGCACACACATAGGGTATTCCACCTTTATAAGGCTATAGACCAGGGGATGTCATCTCCACCCTTCTAGTTTGTAGTCTTGTCAGAGATACAATTAGCTTTGTTTCTGTGGAAACCAAAGTTTCTTCTTTTCTGTGTATTCCCCACCCCTATCAGAACAGGAGCTACACAAGGTGGGGTATTGGTTTTGTTCATTGATGTGTCCAAGCACCTAGAACAGTGCTTCGCATGTGGTAGGCACTGAACAAAAATGTACTAAATAAATGAACTAACCTTTGTCCATGTCCTAATCCTGTTAGGTGTGTTAGCTCCTCAAGAATGCTAGGGTTAGAGATAGATGGAACAATGAAATTAAAAGAACAGAAGATGGACACTAAAATACTGGAGACATAAAGAAGCTTAAAGGTCAAAAGAGAAGTAGTTTTAAATTTAACAATTTAGAAGCACTTCTGTTTCAGCAACTGATCAATAGATGAAGCATATATCTCTCCATCCCACTTCTATTTAAGCTCTAATTTACTTACTACTGGTTATACCATTATTCCTTCAGTCAGCAGACCCTTTCAGTTTTAGCTAAGCAAATGGCAGCCCAACCAAGAACCATGTTTTCCAGCCTCCCTTGCATCTAAGTAAGACCGTAAGATTAAGTTTTGACCAATAGAATGTTAGTAGAAATGATGTGTTTCACTTATGAATCATGCCTTTAAATGGTATGAGCATACTCACTCTTAGTCCCTTTTTTTCTTCCCATTTACTGTGATTCAAATTTGATGACAGAACCTGGACTAGCCATCTTAGATTTCCAAATGGAAGCTGCATGCCAAGGATGACGGAACAGGAACATAGAAGGAGTTTTTGTGATAGGAGTTTGTGATACCATGCAGCTGCCACATTAAACTTGGACAGCTCACATTTGGACAGTTAACATGAAGGAAAAAGAATTGTCTGTTTTATTTCAGACACTGCTATGTTTGGGTCTTTGTTATTATAGCTGAAGCTATGTAGTAACTAATACATTGACACAATCAAAATTAATCTGGCCTGGAACTTCTCCTATCTTCAATTGACTTTCATTAAGCTTATGTCCTTCAGGTTCTTGACAAATTTGTCTTATGTACTCAATCATTGTTTCCATCCATATATGCAGCCTATGTTAGGAATTCTTGGTTCTCGTTCCTGTTGTAGATTCCTAATGAGCACCAGGTTTCGAAACAAAGTTGGACTGACCAGAACTGGTTGCTTGAGTCCCGTAAACCTGCTGCTCAGTCATTCTCAGAGTCAACAGTTTGTAGTGCAGCATGAACTTGTTCTCTCATTATTTTCAAAGAGTTTAGTCTCTGCAGCAAGATGACACTGCCTTAAGGAAAGAGGCTCTGTCTTCCATATTTCCAAATGCCACCCAGCCAGTGCTTAGTACAGAGTGGAGCAATTATTAAGGGCTCCATAAATACACTAAAACCTCTATTATTATTTGCACAGTTTACCTGGGACTTCCTACCACAGATTGCTAGTTATTATTTTGGTGGTACAGTCTATCATAATCATTGGTCAATATTAATATGCAAAGATACCCAACAGGACAAGCTGGTCTATGCTAAATGCCAGATGAATGACAGAGGAGAGGGCATCAAGAAGGTCACGGGAGGGAGAGGATTGGCTCAGTGGGAGGTGACCTCCTGTCTTCATGCCAGACAGCAAATTCTCACAGAAAGGAAAGAGGAATGAGATACCATTTTGTGGGGCTAAAAACACTACCCCAAATCCCTAAGCTGGTGCCACCAAGGGAATGCAGGACAAATGGAAGGACAGAACATCGTACTCAATGCTTCGGGCAACAGGTAAGCTTGTTTCTGGCAAAACAGAGGTGGGTTGAACTGGCCACAGAACTTAAACCTCATCAGAGAGGGAGGCTGAAGCTGCATTGACCTTTCGCTTGGTTCATGCCCAGATCTTTGAAGCATGGGGAGCACCTATAAACAAATAAAGCCCAGGTAGTAAGAAAGTTACGATGCCCTTGGGAAGGAACAGTGGATATGGCTTCATAGAAGAGGGAGCTTAATTCAGATCCTAAATTAAGGATAAACATTAGAAACAAAGAGTATTCTGGAACCTGAAGTTGTGGAGGGAAGATGGCAGCATGAACAGTAATCTAGAGTCAGGAAAAAGTATACTGTGCTCAGTCAGAGCTGACAGCTCACATAGGAGGTCTAATGGACATATTTTAGTTTGTGTGTTTGACTTCCCTTGCTTTCAGGAATTGCTTCTTCACTACTCTTGCCAATCACAGGGCCCTGCTTGCCACCTAAAGGGAATAGATGTGGGACTCAGCCTGAGCCATCAGGATGCTGTTCACCCCTGGGCTGGAACGTGGAACTTCTCTGGAGCAGGCACATGACCCAAGCAGAGCCAAGCAGAGTCCTTTGGGTAGATTAATAAGGATACAAGGAAAGAAGGGATTATTTTCTCTTTTATGTGATTGCTAGCTATGAAGACCATGTAAATTTAGCTCTGCCACCTGCATCGCTGCTGTTACAGAGAAGGTTGCCTAAGAATTAAGCCCGTTTGGAAGATGAAGAGCCACAAGGGAAGAAAGGAGATCCTAAGGACAGAGTCTGAATCTCAGAGCCAGCTGTGCCTAGAGAAAAACTCCTGTGCCACCTTGGACTCTCCAGTTACAGGAAGCAATCAATTCTTCTTGTGTTTCTGCCACGTTGGGTTTCTGTCCTTGCAACTGAAAGAGACCTGACTAATGTGGGAGTAAGTGGGGATAGGGTTAGAAAGTAGATACAGCTGTATTACGGAGGCCCTGAGTCCTAGAAAAAAGGTTTGGACTTGTTTTTGAATATGACAAGATGAGCCATTTAAGTTGGGAGGCTGTTACCATGTACGTGGTGGCTCTGTAGAAATAGTTCAGCCAGCAGCGGCTTCCAGCCTCATCACCTCCGGATGACAGATCCCATGCAGATCCCGAGCCACTGTGTCCCCTTCTGCAGGGTGGGGTGTGACTCCATGTACCCCACTGAATGGCGGTGAGGAAGACGTTCAATAACCCAGTCAGCACCTGGTAAAGGCACGACAGCTTTTTTTTTTAACATCTTTATTGGAGTATAATTGTTTTACAATGGTGTGTTAGTTTCTGCTTTATAACAAAGTGAATCAGTTATACATATACATATGTTCCCATATCTCTTCCCTCTTGCATCTCCCCCGCTCCCACCCTCCCTATCCCACCCCTCTAGGTGGTCACAAGCACCGAGCTGATCTCCCTGTGCTATGCGGCTGCTTCCCACTAGCTATATATTTTACGTTTGGTAATGTATATATGTCCATGCCACTCTCTTGCTTTGTCACAGCTCACCCTTCCCCCTCCCCATATCCTCAAGTCCATTGTCTAGTAGGTCTGTGTCTTTATTCCTGTCTTACCCCTAGGTTGTTCATGACATTTTTTTCTTAAATTCTATACATATGTGTTAGCGTACGGTATTTGTCTTTCTCTTTCTGACTTACTTCACTCTCTATGACAGACTCTAGGTCTATTCACCTCATTCCAAAGAGCTCAATTTCGTTTCTTTTTATGGCTGAGTAATATTCCATTGTATATATGTGCCACATCTTCTTTATCCATTCATCCAATGATGGACACTTAGGTTGCTTCCATCTCCTGGCTATTGTAAATAGAGCTGCAATGAACAT
The DNA here is from genome assembly GCF_005190385.1 of Monodon monoceros. Classification (NCBI taxonomy): domain Eukaryota; kingdom Metazoa; phylum Chordata; class Mammalia; order Artiodactyla; family Monodontidae; genus Monodon; species Monodon monoceros. The sequence goes on from NW_021702932.1 coordinate 12,595, forward strand.
TTTGGTACATGACTCTTTTTGAATTATGGTTTTCTCAGGGTATATGCCCAGTAGTGGGATTGCTGGGTCATATGGTAGTTCTATTTGTAGTTTTTTAAGGAACCTCCATACTGTTCTGCATAGTGGCTGTACCAATTCACATTCTCACCAGCAGGGCAAGAGTGTTTCCTTTTCTCCACACCCTCTCCAGCATTTATTGTTTCTAGATTTTTTGATGATGGCCATTCTGACCAGTGTGAGATGATATCTCATTGTAGTTTTTTTGTGTGTGTGTGTGGTACATGGGCCTCTCACTGTTGTGGCCTCTCCTATTGCGGAGCACAGGCTCTGGATGCGCAGGCTCAGTGGCCATGGCTCATGGGCCTAGCTGCTCTGCCGCATGTGGGATCTTCCCGGACCGGGGCAAGAACACATGTCCCCTGCATCGGCAGGCGGACTCTCAATCACTGTGCCACCAGGGAAGCCCTCATTGTAGTTTTGATTTGCATTTCTCTAATGATTAATGATGTTGAGCACTCATTCATGTATTTGTTGGCAATCTGTATATCTTCTTTGGAGAAATATCTATTTAGGTCTTCTGCGCATTTTTGGTTTGGGTTGTTTGGGATTTTTTTGTTGCTGTTATTGAGCAGCATGAACTGCTTGTAAATTTTGGAGATTAATCCTTTTTCAGTTGCTTCATTTGCAAATATTTTCTCCCATGCTGAGGGTTGTCTTTTGGTCTTGTTTATGGTTTCCTTTGATGTGCAAAAGCTTTTAAGTTTCATTAGGTCCCATTTGTTTATTTTTGTTTTTATTTCCATTTCTCTAGGAGGTGGGTCAAAAAGGATCTTGCTGTGATTTATGTCATAGAGTGTTCCACCTATGTTTTCCTCTAAGAGTTTGATAGTTTCTGGCATTACATTTAGGTCTTTAATCCATTTTGAGCTTATTTTTGTGTATGGTGTTAGGGAGTGATCTAATCTCATACTTTTACATGAACCTGTCTAGTTTTCCCAGCACCACTTATTGAAGAGGCTGTCCTTTCTCCACTGTACATTCCTGCCTCCTTTATCAAAGATAAGGTGACCATATGTGCATGCGTTTATCTCTGGGCTTTCTCTCCTGTTCCATTGACCTCTATTTCTGTTTTTGTGCCAGTACCATAATGTCTTGATTACTGTAGCTTTGTAGTATAGTCTGAAGTCCGGCAGCCTGATTCCTCCAGCTCCATTTTTCGTTCTCAAGATTGCTTCGGCTATTTGGGGTCTTTTGTGTTTCCATACAAATTGTGAAAGTTTTGTTCTAGTTCTGTGAAAAATGCCAGTGGTAGTTTGATAGGGATTGCATTGAATCTGTAGATTGCTTTGGGTAGTATAGTCATTTTCACAATGTTGATTCTTCCAATCCAAGAACATGGTATATCTCCATCTATTTGTATCATCTTTCATTTCTTTCATCAGTATCTTATAATTTTCTGCATACAGGTCTTTTGTCTCCTTAGGTAGGTTTATTCTTAGATATTTTATTCTTTTTGTTGCAATGGTAAATGGGAGTGTTTTCTTGATTTCACTTTTAGATTTTTCATCATCAGTGTATAGGAATGCCAGAGATTTCTGCGTATTAATTTTGTAATCTGCTACTTTACCAAATTCATTGATTAGCTCTAGTAGTTTTCTGGTAGCATCTTTAGGATTCTCTATGTATAATATCATGTCACCTGCAAATGGTGACAGCTTTACTTCTTCTTTTCCGATTTGGATTCCTTTTATTCCTTTTCTTCTCTGATTGCTGAGGCTAAAACTTCCAAAACTATGTTGAATAAGAGTGGTGAGAGTGGGCAACCTTGTCTTGTTTCTGATCTTAGTGGAAATCCTTTCAGTTTTTTACCATTGAGGACGATATTGGCTGTGGGTTTGTCATATATGGCCTTTATTGTGTTGAGGAAAGTTCCCTCTATGCCTACTTTCTGCAGGGTTTTTATCATAAATGGGTGTTGAATTTTGTCAAAAGCTTTCTCTGCATCTATTTAGATGATCATTTGGTTTTTCTCCTTGAATTTAATATGGTGCATCACCTTGATTGATTTGCGTATATTGAAGAATCCTTGCATTCCTGGAATAAACCCCAATTGATCATGGTGTATGATCCTTTTAATGTGCTGTTGGATTCTGTTTGCTAGTATTTGTTGAGGATTTTTGCATCTATGTTCATCAGTGATATTGGCCTGTAGTTTTCTTTCTTTGCGACATCTTTGTCTGGTTTTGGTATCAGGGTGATGGTGGCCTTGTAGAATGAGTTTGTGAGTGTTTCACCCTCTGCTATATTTTGGAAGAGTTTGAGAAGGATAGGTGTTAGCTCTTCTCTAAATGTTTGATAGAATTTGCCTGTGAAGCCATCTGGTCCTGGGCTTTTGTTTGTTGCAAGATTTTTAATCACAGTTTCAATTTCAGTGCTTGTGATTGGTCTGTTCATATTTTCTATTTCTTC
>NW_021702933.1:0-2379 GCF_005190385.1 Monodon monoceros
ACCCATGTATGATAAATACTCTCCAGAGAGTGGGCATAGAAGGAACATACCTCAACATAAGAAAGGCCATATATGACAAACCCACAGCTAACATCATACTACATCGTGAAAAGCTGAAAGCATTCCCTCTAAGATATGGAACAAGACAAGAATGCTCACTCTGGCCACTTTTACTCAAAATAGTTTGGATAGACATTTCTCCAGAAAAGACATACAGACGGCCAAAAGTCACACGAAACGATGCTGGACATCACTAGTTTTTACAGCAATGTAAATCAAAACTACTCCTCACACCAGTCAGAGTGACCATCGTCACAATGTCTACAAACAATAACTGCTGTAGAGGGCGTGGAGAAAAGAGAGCCCTCCTATTCCATCGGTGGGAAAGTAATTTGGTGCAGTCAGTATGGAAGACAGGATGGAGGTTCCTTACAGAACTAAAAATAGAGCTACCATATGATCCACCAATCCCACTCCTGGGAATAAATCCAGAAAAGATGAAAAATTGAATTCAAAAAGATACATGCAACCCATGTTCATAGCAGCACTGTTTACAACACCCAAGACACGGAAGCAACGTAAACGTCCATAAACAGATGAATGGATAAAGAAGATGTGGTATACATATGCAATATTACTCAGTCATAAAAAAGAATGAAATAATGCTGTTTGCAGCAACAACGATGGACCTAGAGATTATCACACTCAGTTAAGTAAGTCAGATACAGAAACACAAATATCATTTATCATTCATATGTGAAACCTCAAATATGATATAAATGAACTTATTTATAAAACAGAAAGACTCCCAGACATAGAAATCAAACTTATGGTTGCCAAAAGGGAAACCGTGGGGAAGGAACAAATGAGTTTGAGCTTAACAGATACATACTAGTATATATAAAATAGATAAAAAACAAGGATATGCTATACAGCACAGGGAGGCATATTCAATATCTTCTAATAAATTATAAAGGAAAATGTATATAACTGAAACCCTTTGCTCTATACCAGATCTAACACAGCATTGTGAGTCAATTATACGTCAATAAAAAAAGGAGGGCTTCCCTGGTATCGCAGCGGTTGACAGTCCACCTGCTGATGCAGGGGACACGGGTTCGTGCCCTGGTCTGGGAGTATCCCACATGCAGCGGAGCGGTTGGGTCCGGGAGCCATGGCCGCTGAGCCTGCGCGTCCGGAGCCTGTGCTCCGCAACGGGGGAGGCCACAACACTGAGAGGCCCGCGCACCGCTATATAACCCCACATAAAAACAGAAAACTACAATGAGGTATCACCTCGTACTGGTCAAAATGGACATCATCAAAAAATCTAGAGACAATAAATGCTGGAGAGGGTGGGGAGAAAAGGGAACCCTCTTGCCCTGTTGGGAGGAATGTAAATTGATACAGTCACTATGGAGAACAGCATGGAGGTTCCTTAAAAAACTAAACGCAGAACTGGCATATGACCCAGCACTCCCACTACTGGGCATATACCCTGAGAAAACCATAATTCAAAAAGAGACATGTACCACAATGTTCATTGCAGCACTATTTACAATAGCCAGGGTATAGAAGCAACCTAAGTGTCCATCGACAGATGAATAGATAAAGATGTGGCATATATACACAATGGAATATTACTCAGTCATAAAAAGAAACGAAATTGAGTTATTTATAGTGAGGTGGATGGACCTAGAGTCTGTCGTACAGAGTGAAGTAATTCAGAAAAAGCAAAACAAATACCGTATGCTAACACATATATATAGAATCTAAAATAATGGTTCTGATGAACACAGGAGCAGGACAGACGCAGACGTAGAGAGTGGACTTGAGGACACAGGGAGGGGGAAGGGTAAGTTGGGACAAAGTGAGAGAGTAGCTGACATTTATATACTACCAAATATAAAACAGACAGCTATTGGGAAGAAGCTGCATAACACAGGGAGATCAGCTGGGTGCTTTGTGACCACCTAGAGAGCTGGGATAGGGAGGGTGGGCGGGAGATGCAAGAGGGAGTGGATATGGGCATATATGTATACATAGAGTTGATTGACTTTGTTTTACAGCAGAAACTAACAGCACTGTAAAGCAATTATACTCCAAGAAAGATGTAAAAAGAAATAAAGATCATACGGTATGACCAAGTATTTATCCCAAGGACGCGAGGAGTTTTCAATACCTGCAAATTCAATCTGATACACCACATTAACAACTGAATAAAAAACATATGATCATGTTAATAGGTGCAGAAAAACTTGTGATAAAATTCAACACCCATGTATGATAAATACTCTCCAGAGAGTGGGCATAGAAGGAACATACCTCAACATAAGAAAGGCCATATATGACAAACCCACAGCTAACATCATACTACAT
>NW_021702934.1:0-1968 GCF_005190385.1 Monodon monoceros
ACCCATGTTTGTGATGTGAGTGTCTTTAGGTGGAACTGCCACTTTAAATTATTATGGAGCAAGTTTTCAACTTTAGACAATTTTACACATGTTCTGTGTGATGGACTTAAAGTCAAAAATTCAAGACTGAGTATGTATTAGTAGAAAGTTACTCTGGACATCTGTTCCCAAGTGAGATAGCAGGAGATTTTATTTAGAATTAAATCTCCTGATCCAGACCACAGATTAAGCAACCACAGGAGTACCATTTCTTGTCTGGGGTCTGCAGGTGTGCCTTTCAGCTTGGCTCCCGCAGCAAGGGGGCTCTCTCTTATTGAGCTCTGGGGTTTTTGTTTGGCTTTTCCTATTACTTCAAGCACTGTGAGTTCCCGGAGAGCACAGAAGTAGTTTGCAGAATCTTCCACCAGTAAGGCTGAAATGGTGAGGCTGATGAATTTATGTCGTTTCTGAAAGTTTACAGAATAGCGGCCATTCTTTGCATTTTGGCCAGAAGAACTCTGATAAATAAGGAAAGTCATCTCTCCACTGGGAAGCTGCTTATACCAAAAAATACCGTACCAGCTCCAGCTTGTTTCATACTGACAGCTCAAGGTGACCGCCTCCCCTAGCTGACTGGATATGGCTGGCTGGACTTGAGTAACTTTCTGGGCCGCACCAAATCCTGTGGGAAAAAATCAGAAAACAGAGCTGAAGTAGTGAACAAAATAATGTAGGAATTAGACTAATTTAGGACCCAAAGAAAAACCAAATTGAAATCATGATAAGCTTTCTTTTCTCCAATCCTCCTTTCCTCCCCAAGTCCATGTGAAGTACCATGTGCCTGTGTGCAGTCCTTTCAACCTGAACATTTGTACCCATATTTGGAACCATCCCTACCAGAGAAGATGAAGGCCAGGAATACCCAGGGCAGGCTGGAGAGCACCATATGGCAAGAATTCCCCTGCACATATGTTTTCAGTTCTGCCTCAAGCTGAGAGTTCAGTGTCTTTGAGGGCCTAGCAGCACATATACATAGTACCTGGGTTCCTGTGTCACTCCTCCAAACAGGAAGTAGGGTGTTATGTTCATAGACCACGTGGTCAGTGCACAGATGGGGAAAAAGCCTGGCTCACCACAAAACTATGTCTACTTTTCTTCCCACGGTAATTGTTAGGCAGTATCTGAAAAGGAGCATGGAAAAATTAGTATTAAAGTTTTGAGCTGAGGGGAACTACAGATTAAACAGGTTGACATGCCTTGATAATTATTCAGCAGAATAATTTTGCCGGTCCATTTAAAATAGAATTTAGTATAGGGTATGCACCCTTCTTGTCATCTACTTACTGGTCATTTATTTAGCCTCTCTTTACTTTTCTCCATTCTGAATCAGTGGAGTTCTTTTAAAACTCACAGATTTTCAGCTTTCTTGGTGAAAGGCAATATTATCCAAAATAATTAATGTATCTCTTTTTTTTAACCGGGTTCTAGGGCTCTATTTAGATTTTTCACTAAATAAAGTTACTTTAACATGAAATGTTAAAAAATCAGCCCCTCGGATTTTCAGAATCTATTCAGTCTTTTATGTTTTCATGAAATTATAACAGGAATAATATATTCTTTTGAAACCTGACATTGAGTCTTATTTATTAGACTTTGAGGAAGATTAGGATATTCCGGATCTTCAGTCCTGTTGCCTCCCCAAGTAGAACTCTACTTAGTAGATCATGTGTCCTATGCTTGTCTTGATGTCACATTTTCTATCCCATTGGTCCAAAGTGTTCAGTCTCACTTGTGAGGAGCTGATTATTTTTCTCTTTGTAAAATAAAGTCAAGATAAGCATGCCAGATCTTTCTGTGACACAATGCTATAATGCACTCCTACAAAACATGTTATCTACAGGCTGTAAACACTCAGTACATGTCAATGCCACAGAAGTTGGTAACTGACGTTTTGTATACTGTTACACGTTCTTGTGGAATGTAGCTGTC
>NW_021702935.1:0-1088 GCF_005190385.1 Monodon monoceros
GAATCTTCTCCTCATACAAATATACCCAGCTAATAAGTGAAAAAAAGAACAACAGAATTCACCATTTTTTGAAGCCTCAACTGAATTAATGGATGTAGGTATGAATCATCAGTGACTGCTAATACCACAGAAAGACACAACTATATACGTCTCCATGGAAGAACACATCATCACCCATGAAACTGTCTTGCCAAAACAAAACATGCAAGCTTCATTCAGATCAACTACTGATTTACAGGAAATAAAAGGACTGAAGAATATGTTACCAACACATGGAATGTAATCATCGACATCTAGATGGGACAAATTACCTGGTTTCTTTAAAAACAAAATTCAAGGAGGAAAAAAAAAGTGAGAGAGACATGGAGGGAGAACCTATAGATTAAACAAGACTTCAGAGACCTAACAATCCACAGCAAAGTGTGGACCTTATTTGGATCTAATTCAAAATTCTTAAAAACAATTTTTTATGACATTTAGGAGACAACTGCAAATTTGAGCACTTACTGGGTATTTAATATTAAAAAATGATATTAAGGAATAAAAGTCCTATATTTTAAATATACATACAAAAATGTATGGGTGGGGCTTCCCTGGTGGCACAGTGGTTAAGAATCTGCCTGCCAATGCAGGGGACACGAGTTCGAGCCCTGGTCTGGGAAGATCCCACATGCCGCGGAGCAACTAGGCCCATGAGCCACAACTACTGAGCCTGTGCGTCCGGAGCCTATGCTCCACAACAGAGAGTCCATGATAGTGAGAGGCCTGCGCACTGCGATGAGGAGTGGCCCCCACTTGCCGCAACTAGAGAAAGCCCTCTCACAGAAATGAAGATCCAGCACAGCCAAAAAAAATAATAATAAATTAATTAATTAATTTTAAAAAAATGTATAGGTGTAATTACATGTTGTCTCGGAGCTGCTTCAAGATAATATGGAATGGGGTGAAACAGGCGGGGGTATAGATAAAACATGACAGCCATCAGTTGGTAAATAAGAAAGCTGGATGAGTTCATGGGTATACAAGGAACACTCACAGTATTTTTATACTTTTGTATATGCTTAAAATTTGTGATAATTGTTTAAAAA
>NW_021702936.1:0-3923 GCF_005190385.1 Monodon monoceros
GAACCTTCTCTGTTGCAAGGCTGTCCTGGGCACTGTAGGTTGGTGAGTAGCATCCCGGGCCTCCACCCACCAGATGCCAGGGGCCCCCCGCCCCCCGCCCCGAGGTGTGGCAGCCAAAACTGTCCCCAGACAGTGTCCAATGTACCAGCAGCAGATAAGAGGAAAAAAATGTAAAAGATTCAAAGGGATTAACAAGTAGAAATCTGTGAAGAAAACAGAAGGTGCCAGTATGGAGAAATTAAAGCTCAACGGTTATTACATAAGTGTTTGAAGAATCTTTTCAGGAAGGATGTTAACGGCTATCTTTCAATCTTCACACATAGCAGAATAAGAAGTGAATTTAAATGGAAGAGAAATTAAGGCTGGACCTACAGACGATGAAACGGTAACATCAGTTCTGAGTTGCCATCTTCCTTCCTAAAGATTTTTATGAGCAGAATAACCTAGGATGGTTAGGAATTGTTCTCTCGGGGCTTTGCGGTTAAGATTTGAGAATCTTCAAGGAATGAAATCTGCGTTAAAAAGTAGCAAAATGTACATAATCCATGATCATGTCTCCTACAGTGCTTTAAAAAAAAAAAAAGCAATAGCTGTTTCTTGTTACAAAAGCAATGCATGTTAATCGTAGAAAAATTAGAAAATGCAGCTAAGCTAAAAAGAAGAAAATGAGAAATACCCTTAATCTCACTATTGAGTGAAATACTAAGGTCGATACTTTAGTAAATTTGCTTCCCAGTTGTTTTCTCTGTTCAAAGGTATTTGCTTGCGAAGACATAAATATATTAAACTGTAGGGGGGGAAACTCTTCCCTTCTTCCCCTCTAGGTTTTTTGACTGGTCTAATAATTAAATTGACATAAAATGGACGAACAGGAGAGAAACAAATTTAATTTCCTACGGTAGGAGAGCCCATAGAATTCTGAGACTCCAAGAAGTCACCAAAGCAGGCAGCTTTTATACCTTCTAGACAAGGAAACCATAAGTTTGTGAAAAATTGGAGAAACAAAGGGGTTTGGGCTTGGGCTAGCAAATTAGTGCAAGTAACAAGGTTTGTTTATACAGCCTTCCAGGTGGTGAATTCCCTGTCTCCGCAATAAGGATGCCTTTTATCCACCTGGTGGGGGGCAGGGTACCTTCACATGCCTTTGGGGGGACCAAGGAAGGTCAGAGTGTCTTTTTTTTGCACAGGCTGTTTCTTAAGTAACTTTAATTCAAAATAATCAGTATGCCAAGTGGCCTATTTTGGGGGTGGCATCTTCTTCCCTTCAACACCTACATACATTCGTCGGATCATTCAGCACATAATGCTTTGGAGCTTGCTTTTTTTCATTTAAGACACCGTGAATGTCCTTCCATGTCGAAAAGTATCTATTACCATATCTGTTTTAATTCTTGTGTTGTACCGATGTCTTATAAACTTAAACTATCCTCTGTTTCTGGCCACTTGCTGCTGGTGCTTTGAGGTCATAATATTGCAGCAATTCTTCCTTTCACGATTCTTTCCGTTCCTTTCCTTTTTTCCTAATGAGGTTAGTTCCTGGAGCAAATGACAGCAATAGCTGTTGGGGCCACTCTATGTTTCAACCCGCGCATATTTGCAAGGTTTTTGGTAGGAATTGCTAAACATCCCACCAGGAAGACTGTTCAATTTACATTCTTATGGGGGGGTAATCTTTTCTTTTTTTTTTTTAAGTCCTTGCCGAAAGGACAATTTCATGGGTGGAGGTGGAGGATGTCGGAAGTGATCTCATTCTGTTGAAAACTGTGCGCCCCAGTTTTAGGCTTTTCCTTAATTGCCTGTTTGCTGTAATGTTCTTCACACTTGAACAATCACCTGGAGAAGAAAAGGTGAAACCTACTGGCAAAAAAGTCGCCCCACGACGAGGAAGGTGCCTCTGCTTGAGTCATTTCCGCCGAGCCGGAACACAGAGCAAGTCATTTCGGACCTCGGAGGGCATTTTATAGACCGCCCCGCGTCCCAGCTCCCGTCGATTCTTGGAACTCCCACCACCGTAGTCCCGGCAGCCCAACCTCAGCGGGCAGCGCGTCCCGTGTCGGGGACGCGGGGTTCTCTGTGCACCCGAAGGAACCGACTGTATGAGGTTTGGAAGGGCCGGCCTCCAGAGCCGAGGTGACCCAGCCTGCCGGGCAGGGCTGAGTGGCTGGACGGAGCACGTGACGCTCGCAGCCTGGCTCTCGGCTCGGGGTAGTGGGGGCCCGCCCCGCGCGCCGAAGGCTGAAATCGGCTTCTGCCTCCGGCAGGAAAATGAGCTTGTCAGTGTCTTTCTCTAGCGGACCCTCAACCCACTGGAGCAGGGGATTTCGGTAGCATTTAAATTTTATATCTCAGGAATCTGAAAGCAAAAGGTAAGTTGCTTATCACTGAGAAAAACAAATGAGAGGAAGGACCTGGAATACTGTACGGCCACTTTGTTGATTTTTAAAATCGAGTTGAAAATAATCGATCGCTGTGCGAGACAAGGGCCATTATTTAGCCCCAAATTAGAGACTGACCTTCTGAACAGAAATGTGGTTAATCAGGAGGGGATGGTGGTAAAAGGGCCCGGGGTTAAATATAGAAGGACATGAAAGCTGCCGGAATAAATAGCAAGTAAGTAACCCTGGCCTGCTTGTGAAACAACCCATTTCACATCTCTTTCGGGGGCGCCAGCGAAGGGAATGTTAATATTGCAATCTGAACTCAAACGAAAGGAAACTAATCTATATGAAACTGGAATACAAATAAAAAGAGTTCCTGCTTTTGCTCTTTCACATTTCAAAAACGTTTGTGTGGTTTGGCAAGAAAGTTGATATCTTCACAGTTTAAGTCTGAAATATGCCATTTCAAATTTATGAAATGATCACAGTTGGAATTTTCTAAGTCCCTCTAGGCAAGGCTGTTTCAGTTGTGAATGAGAAATATTGACATTGTACATATTTTCTGTAATAGAAGACTCACTTCCACAGAATGTGATAAAAATTAGAAAACGTACAATAATGAGTTATTGCGAATTAACTTTCATGTCTGAGAGATCAAATTCTTTGCCAGAAGATTTAGGAAAACAGACACAAGTACAACCATGCTCATGCACTAGCGCTTTACTTTAAACAGTCAAATGTTCAAGTAAGAAGTATAACTACGTGGTGTCACTGTTGTTTTCTTCGGCAAAAACACGTTGATATTGGAATGCAGGTATCGAGAGTAATTAAAAGCATTATTCATCCGTGCAGTTGGTATTACATTCCACAATGAATATGCTTCAAATTAATGCATTTGATATACGGTTTGAAACATGGACCCTCTATGCAAAATATGTATATTCACTCTGTATTTTAACTGTCATTTTGATTTGCACAAAATAGATTTATTTATTTAGTTCTCCATTGCATTTGATAAAGACTTTTTAAAAATAAAAGACTAAATTATTTCCTTTCATTACTAATCCCCGTATTGAAATCCTATTCCTGCGTGGAGCCTGGGGTCATTTGGGTCTCCCCTTCTGTGTGCCGTTTGTTTCCCACAGTTGGTAGAAGGCTAGGCCAGCTGCCCACACCAAACACACCGCCCTGAAAGGAGGCCAGAGCGAGGCTTCCCGGCCACTCGCTCCTCGCCTCCAGGGACTTCCAGGGTCTTCCCTCCCTCCCCTCCTCGCCCCGAGGGCGTTACGTGGCGGCGTGGGCCCGCCTCCCGGTGACGTCAGCAGCCATTGCACCGAAGAAAGGATGCGGCGCAGGTGGGCGACCGGCCTGCGCCATGCGGCACTGCAGGTAAGGGACTCTGCAGGAGGAGCCCCTGCAGCCCGTCGGCGCCGCAGAGTGGGGTTTCTGGCTGCTGCGGATGCTGCAGGCACCAGGTAGCAGGGGGGCGCGGAGGGCGGCTGCAGGCTCACGCGTGACTTGGGTCTTGGCAGGCGCACCCTGGGA
>NW_021702936.1:4023-5252 GCF_005190385.1 Monodon monoceros
CTCCTCGCCCCCCCTCCCCTCCTCGCCCCCCCTCCCCTCCTCGCCCCAAGGGCGTCACGTGGCGGCGTGGGCCCGCCTCCCGGTGACGTCAGCGCGCTCGTAGCCGTTGAGCCGAAGAAAGGATGCTCTAGGATGCGGTGCAGGTGGGCGACCGGCCTGCGCCATGCGGCACTGCAGGTAAGGGACTCTGCAGGAGGAGCCCCTGCAGCCCGTCGGCGCCGCAGAGTGGGGTTTCTGGCTGCTGCGGCTGCTGCAGGCACCAGGCAGCAGGGGGGCGCGGAGGGCGGTTGCTGCAGGCTCACGCGTGACTTGGGTCTTGGCAGGCGCACCCTGGGAAAGTGGGCACGGGCCAGACTGAAAGACCCGGGCCTCTTTCACAGGAGGGGAAAAAAATCAGGAATGATCACAGTACAGGCATTGTAAGGAGAGACAGGGGCTGCTCGTCAAAGATAACTGTCTACCGACGGACATTGTGCTTCTTAAATAATGACACATTTACTGATTCTCCTTACAGGGGTTTGTCCTCAGTAGTCAGCCTGATTTCTTTCAAAGCCAAGCTGCTTTGCTTGAAATGGAATGGAAACTTCTTGGTTAGCATTTGAAGAGCTAGATGTGCGGTCTAAATTGTTTGGCATTATTTTGCAAGGTTCCGGCATTTAAAGGGGATATGTCAGAAATGTGTTTGTTTTCTCCGGGTGTTTTAAATAGATTAAAAAATAACAGTATCCAATAAAATAAAATAAAGCTTCCAATGTGCGTGTAGGAGCGTGCAAACCAGCTACATCTGTTAAGAACAAAAAGGTCTTTAGAAGGGGGTGGAGCTGGAAATGAACACCAAAAGCCATGAATTTCCAGTGTTCTTTTTAATTCCATTGCTAAGTAATTTGCTTGCTGAAAGAAGGGGCTTGATGACGCAGTGGCAGATGGAGGGGGATCAGCTGACTTCAATTTTAGCAGGACAGGAGGTGGGATTTTAATGGACTCTTTTGAGAGTTCAGGCCTGTGTTTACATTCCTTTCTCTGGTTCGCATACGACCCGAGGCCAGGACATGTGTGGGTACCCTTAGGAGGAGAATGTGGCGTTCTTTCCTGTAAAACGTGACCCCTCTGGAAGCCGTGGTATCACTGAATTGTATTGGAACTCACACCATGGATCATTTGACCCATCCAGCAACTGTGGGGGGACCTGTAAAACAATGGTATTTTAGTTGATAATTAAATAAGGCATT
>NW_021702937.1:0-2010 GCF_005190385.1 Monodon monoceros
GACCCTTATAAGGTCATGTTCCCAGACGCTGGGACCTAGGAGTTCAGCATATCTTTTGGGGACACAGTTCAGCCCATAACACACATGTCCCAGTGCCATGCAGTACATGTGCATATGTCCTTGTATGTTACTGTATGTCTGGCCAGCAACACAACACTCCCTGTGTCCTCTGTGACAAGCCATGGAAGGGGCTGGTGGCTGGCCTTGGTTCAGCTGCTCTGACAACCCAGGGTCTCCTGTGTCTGCACCATCTTGCCCTGGACCCCGGGGCCAGATGGCTCTCCAGGCTGCACTCACACCCCGTGTTTAGGTAGCCGGAGAGGTGGGGCAGTTGGTGTCAGATCCATTTGTCTTTCTTTATCATGGAAACCACCCTTTCCAAAAGCACCACGGCTGCCTCTGTTTCTGTCTCATTGCGGTGGGCTGGACGGCAACTCCAGGGAGTAAGAGAAGCTGAGAACGTGAGAGACCATGGGAGCAGGGAGAGCGTCCCTGAGTGGACGGGACAGGACAGAGCTTCCGGTGTGGTGCGTGGCTAGACTGTGATTTAATACAATGTCTTTGCTGCTCTCACTTGCTCTTCTCTGAAAGGCAAGAATCCATATGGGATGAGATCCAGACCACTGTGCACGTGGCTTAAATGTTCGTGGTGTCTCGCCAGTGTAGTGCAAGCACACCTGAATCTCCCGTGGATATTTGTGGTTTGGGGTGCAATGAGGGCCAGGAAATCAGTCCAGTCTTGTTCATTTCTGTATCCCTCTAACACCTGGCACACGGTAGGTGCCCAGTAAATATTTGTTGAACTTAGTAGGCGTCTTTTTCCTTCAAAGATGTTCGAGTCCAGAAACAATCTCGTCATTCCTTCTTTCTTCTTGTTCATTCATTCACTTGGCAAAATGGTTTTGGTCCTGGGGGTTGAAAGGCAGATTAAGGAATAGACAGTGAGGGTGAGCCATGGGGGGTGGGGCGGGGGGACTAGTGAGGCAGTTTCTAGAACAAAATAGGGTGTGCTGTTCAGTAATCAACAGGACGGACAGGTATCAATCTCGTAAACTTTTGTAATTTTATAAATTGCGGTTTCACTAAAAACAACCACTTGGGACACATAGGAATTTCCATATAGCAACACTGCTCACTCTCCATTTCTCCTATTTGTGAAATTGCTCCAACGTAAGGTGCATGCTTTTTAATATGCTCAATAAATATTTATTGAGCCCTCACCCTAAGCCAGGTCCTGGGCTGTGGAATGTGCAAACGTGATAAGTCTCTGAAGGAAATGTTTTCAGTTTGTCCTTCGATGAATGTACCCTTCCTATAGCAGAGTGGCCGGGAGCAGTTCTTATCTGTTAATACTTTAATCACTCCTAGGATTCTTTTCCTTTGGCCTGAAGCCATGCTTCCTTGATAGTGACCTTGTTTTCTCCCTGTCCCCAGCCACATGCAGCTGGTCCAGACTTTGTCCGGGAGGACCAGCTCGACTGCCCGAGGGGGCCGCTGGTTGGAGGCCTTGAGCTGTGTCCTGGGGCCTGACAGATAAGGCCCGCCTTTGGTTTGCTCCTGCTGTACCAGGAAGAGGTCCCCAAAGACAGGCCTTATCTGTCAGGCCCCAGGACACAGCTCAAGGCCTGTCTTTGGGGACCTCTTCCTGGTACAGCAGGAGCAAACCAAAGGCGGGCAGGCAGAGGGGAGTGCGGGGGGAGGTCCGGGCTGTCCAGGCAGCAGCCACTGGTCCTGTGGGGCTGCTGAGCCCTTGAACTGTGGCCAGTTCCACGTGAACTGTGTCCTGAGTGTAGAAAGCATCTGGCTTCCAAGATCTAGTGTGAAAACCAGAATGCAAGGTATCTCATTAATAACGTTGAAGTTGATTACATGTTGAAATGATTTTAGTTTGGCTGTATTGGGTGAAATATACTACTAAAATGAATTTCCTTTGCTTATTTTTACATTTTATTTTTAATGTGGATACCAGAACGTTTAAAATTACTGATGCGGCTCTCCTGATATTTCCTT
>NW_021702938.1:0-2464 GCF_005190385.1 Monodon monoceros
CACCTGTCTATTTTTACTTTTTAAACCTGGCTACTGAAACATTTAAAATTATAAAATATATCGTTATAATCAATTTCACCTGTCTATTTTTACTTTTTAAACCTGGCTACTGAAACATTTAAAATTATAAAATATATCGTTATAATCAATTTCACCTGTCTATTTTTACTTTTTAAACCTGGCTACTGAAACATTTAAAGTTACATATGTCGCCTGCATCGTATTTCTTTTGGACAGAGGAAGGTTGGAGCATAAAGTGGGAATGTCTTGAGAACTTTAGCAAGTTAACTTCTCTGGGCTTAAGTTTCCTTAACTTCTCTGGGCTTAACTTTCCTTAACTCCTATGGTTCTTACCTCGTAGAAGTATTGAGAGGGCAAAATTAGATTTGAATGCAAAGCCCATGTAAAGAGAGTAACAACTGGCTCAATAACTGGGTGTCATTATTCTTCTATTTAAAGAGGTGAATAGGAAGAGAGCCAAGTTCTGCGGAAAAGGGGGAAACAATAAGGCTGCCTGACTTTATAAAATATGTAGTGGCTTGGGTTGTTAGAAGGATCAGTGAGTAATAGAGAGTACTGCATGGTGAATCGGCAAATAGGATTGAGAAAGCTGAGAGAAGATGGCAGCTGAGCGATGAAAGTGGTGGAACTGGATGATTGTTCTAGGCTTGGAAGGCATTTTGAACTTTGCCATGACCAGACAGGGTGAGGGTGGGAGAACGAGCTCACCTGCCATGCCTCTTTTTAGCATCTATAGAATGAAGCACTCCTTTGTGGCCAGTTGCTTAATTTGGTGGAAAAAAAGTAGAAGGTAAATTGTTCATAAATGTTAGCTTTGCTTTGTATGTGAGGTCCGTTGTGGTTAAATAAAAAGAAGCAAGTTCTCTAAAGGTAGGCCTTCTGATGAAATATTGAAGAAAGTGAATAGTGTATACAGAGAGGAGTAAACCTGTGAAAGAAAGGACTGGCAAATTCTTTAGCTTTGCAGTTGTACTTGCTTGACAATTACTGGAGACAGGAAAAGAAGGAGGATTTGGGTAAGATGTGTTAATTTTTATAAACAGGTAGGAACATCCTGTGTCTTTTCCCCTCTAATTATAGTTTATGAATAATTGTTTGGGTGTTAGGACATCTGTCTCTTTGCCTTTTAATATATTGTTATGTGTATTCCTTGTTCATCTGTGATTTAGTTTCAGTTTTCATGTCTATGTGCTTTAGACATCAGTAAAATTAATCACATGGTCTTAAAATGCTAAACAAAAAAGCTCAACAAGAAATATTTGAATTGAATGCACAGTGATTTCTTTCAAAATAAAGAAAAGTAAATAACTCATGCTTATCTGGAGGTAAAACAATAACTTTGTAAATATTCCTCTTTAGGTGAAAGCTCCACTGTGAACTCCCACTGTCTTTGGCCACAAAGAGGGCATGCTTTTTATATCTCAAGGTGGAATTAATTTTACATTTAAACAGTGGATAAATGAATACGAGATTTAGCTGAATATATCAAAAAAAACTCAAGATAACAATAGCTCATGAAGATAGGAGGTTCTTTTTTTTATTATTTAAAGGAGGCTGAGATGGTGGATTTACATTTACCTGGGCCCCATGTTCCTTCCGTCTCCCTCCTCCGTCTTCCCAGCACCTGTCTTTCTCTTTAAAGGCACTTCATGGTCTAAGATGACTGCTACAGCTACTGTGGTGGCATTATGGGGACACATCACAGGCAGGGTGGGAAGTGGCAGTATTGGTAGATTTCTGGGAAGGTTCTTTAAACAGGCTGGCCAGGTAGGAGGAGCCAGGTCCAGAGCCCCAGACCATGGCAGGATTTACACATGCGAGTACGAATAGAGAACTCTGGTCCTAGGCTGAGGGGTGTCTTCTCTCTCCTTTGTTTCTGCTGCCTGCTGGTACAAGCGTATATTTTTTAGGGGTACAGATCACGGCTAAGTAGGAGGTAGACAGTAGTTTAATAATAATAGTTAACATTTGTGTATAGTCCCTACATTCCAGGCACTGGGTTAAACATTTTATGTGTACACATGCATTTGATCTTCACAAGAACCCCGTGCGTTAGGTTACACATAGGAAAACTGAGGCGCTGTGGGGTTAAGTTACTTGTCCAGGGCCAGTCACCTCTAAGGAGTAGAAGTAGGAATTGAATCAGGGCAGCAGTCTGGCTACAAAGTCCATGACCTTATCATTCTGCTGTATTGCCCCGCACTTCCCTATGCTGATTCCCAGGTGGCTAACAGTCTCTAGGATCGCTTTGCCTCACCTTGGGTTTCAGCAGCAATGCTAGGATCAGGAAGACCAACAGAAGAATCAGGCAAGGATCTGAATTGTCAGTTCCTGGAGGAAGAAGCAAACAAACAAACAAACAAGAAGAGACAGGGAGAGGGAGAGGGAGGGGGAGGGGGAGAGAAAGGGAGGGGAAGGGAGGGGAAGGGAAGGGAAGGGAGGG
>NW_021702939.1:0-1538 GCF_005190385.1 Monodon monoceros
GTGGGGAGAGTGTTAGTAAAGCGTCTGGAATGGTGAACCCGAGTACCAGGGGACGAAAACTGAGATGCGTTTGAAAACGTTTCCCAATCACACTGTGGACCATACTCTGGGTTTCCCATGCATGTTTTAGCTGAAGGAAGAATCCCTTCAACCTGGAGAGTTGGGACCCATGGAAAGGGTACCATGCAGTATGACTTCAAAGGGTCTGCGTTTGCTCACCGAACCTCACCAATGCTATCTACCCGAAGTGTACATCCTTATGTCTCACCCAGCTCTTGGTGTAGATGTGGTAATTCCAGGTTGCATCACAAGTCCTGAATGAATTATTTAAGAATTGCTCTCTATTTCACTGTCATTGTGTCTTGTTTTTGAAATTTATTTTGATAATGGGATTTATCGGGTTCTCACTGCTGCATTTAGACCGCTGTACACAGGCTTGATTTCCTTATGGAGACATATAAATCCATGGGTTTTAAGATTCTTATTGTCAGGTATATTCCCAGTCGTTGAATATGGAGTGTTGAGTCAATTTCGTTGAGCAAGGAGTAGGTCTAGTTTATTATATATTTGTCTTATAGAATGGTATCTGTGCTAATTTCAACCTCTAGTTTTATGCAGCACCCCAACTCACCTTTCCCCATGAGCAAGCATAAGTTGGTTTTCTAAATTTGAGACCCTGTTCTGTTTTGTAATTCAGTTCATGTGTAGCCAAGTTTACATTCCGTGTATTAGTGATATCTTATGATGTTTCTTTTTCTGTGTGACTTATTTCTCGTAGAATCATCATACATGAATCCACTCATTATGCCGCTACGTGCCTAATGACGTAGATTTCATTGCTGAGTGATATTCCATTGTACGTACGTACCACAACATCTTTATCCATTTTTTGCTTTCTCGGATATTAAACTTGTACCGTAGACGAGGTTCTTTTAAAAATGCCGTCCCAGACTTTGGGGTGGCTGTGTGTTTTTGATTTTAATTTCCCTACGCTATAGGACCATAAGTGGAAGTGCCATAGGCTGTATTGCTGTGTTTCCTACGTGTTTCAGGAAACATCATACACTTCTCCAGAGTGGCTGTTGGCAATTTACATCCCGCCCATCAGCATAACAAGGCTCCCTGTTCTCCATGACCTATTCTGCCTTTCTGGATTTTACACTTTAATCAGATGGCCCTTTTGACTGGGGGGCAGTGAGACTTCATTGTAGTGCAGATTTCCTTTACACGCTTGCTTGGTTAGCCAAAAAGGGCGTATGCGTTTTTATCTGAATATATTCAGGAAAAAACGCATACGCCCTTTTTGGTCAAGTGCATCATTGTCGACATTCTGCCTCTTTTCCTATGATTTAAGTGCCATTCCAGTCTACCCCCTGAAATCGTTTTCCTGAAATTCTGCCCCGCTTTCAAGTCCTCTTCGAAGACTTACTTCAATACATTTTTGGACGATAGCTGTCATTCATAACTCTGCAGGTTTGTGAATTACAGTGACCCTGAGCTCCTTTCTTCAACTCGCTTTCTTGTGAGCTGGCCGCAAA
>NW_021702940.1:0-11715 GCF_005190385.1 Monodon monoceros
AAAAATCAGAAAGAGAAATTAAGGAAACAATCCCATTTACCACTGCAACAGAAAGAATAAAATACCTAGGAATAAACTTACCTAAGGAGGTGAAAGACTTTACTCAGAAAAACTATAAAACGCTGATGAAAGAAATCAAAGATGTCATAAACAGATGGAGAAATATACCATGTTCTTGGATTGGAAGAATCAATATTGTGAAAATGACTATACTATCCAAAGTAATCTACAGATTCAATGCAATCTCTATCAAACTACCAATGGCATTCCTCACACAATTAGAACGAAAACTTTAACAATTCATATGGAAACACAAAAGACCCAGAATAGCCTAAGCAATCTTGTGAAAGATAAACAGAGCTGGAGGAAGCAGGCTCCCCGACTTCAAACTATACCACAAAGCTACAGTCATCAAGACAGTATGGTAGTGGCACAAAAACAGAAATATAGATCAATGGTACAGGATAGAAAGCCCAGAGATAAACCCACGCATATATGGTCACTTAATTTATGTCAAAGGAGGCAAGAGCATACAATGGAGAAAAGACAGCCTCTTCAATAAGTGGTGCTGGGAAAACTGGACAGCTACATGTAAAAGAATGAAATTAGAACACTACTCAACACCATACACAAAAATAAACTCCAAATGGATTAAAGGCTTAAATCTAAGACCAGACACTATAAAACTCTTAGAGGAAAACATAGGAAAAACACTCTTTGACATAAACCACAGCAAGATCTTTTTTGACCCAACTCCTAGACTAATGGAAATAAAAACAAAAATAAACGAATGAGACCTAATTCAACTTCAAAGCTTTTGCACAGCAAAGGAAGCCATAAACAGGACAAAAAGACAACCCTCAGAATGGGAGAAAATATTTGCAAATGAAACAATGGACAAAGGATTCATCTCCAAAATATAGAAACAGCTCACGGAGCTCAATATCAAAACAACAAACAATTCAATTAAAAAATGGGCAGAAGACCTAAATAGACACTTCACCAAAGAAAACATACAGATGGCCAAGAGGCACATGAAAAGATGCTCAACATCACTAATTATTAGAGAAATGCAAATCAAAACTACAATGAGGTATCACCTCACACCAGTCAGAATGGCCATTATCAAAAAGTCTAGAAACAATAAATGCTGGAAAGGGTGTGCAGAAAAGAGAAACTTTCTGAACTGTTGGTGGGAATGTAAACTGATACAACCACTATGGAGAACGTTATGGAGGTTCCTCAAAAAACTAAAAATAGAACTACCATATGACCCAGCGATCCCACTACTGGGCATATACCCTGAGAAAACCATAATTGAAAAAGAGACATGTATCACAATGTTCACTGCAGCACTATCTACAATAGCCAGGATATGGAAACAACATGAGTGTCCATCGACAGATGAATGGATAAAGAAGATGTGGCACATATATACAATGGAATATTACTCAGCTATAAAAAGAAATGAAATTGAGTTATTTGTAGTGAGGTGGATGGACCTACAGTCTGTCATACAGAGTGAAGTAGGTCAGAAAGAGAAAAACAAATACTGTATGCTAATGCATATATATGGAATCTAAAAAAAAAAAAATGGTACTGATGAACCTAGTGGCAGGGCAGGAATAAAGATGTAGACATAGAGAATGGACTTGAGGACACAGAGTGGGAGGGGAAGCTGGGGCAAAGTGAGAGTAGCATGGACATATATACACTACCAAATGAAAAACAGTTAGCTAGTGGGAAGCAGCAGCATAGCACAGGGAGATCAGCTCGGTGCTTTGTGACCACCTAGAGGGGTGGGATAGGGAGGGTGCGAGGGAGGTTCAAGAGGGAGGGGATATATGTATGCATATGGCTGATTCACTTTGTTGTACAACAGAAACTAACAGAGTATTGTGAAGCAATTATACTCCAATAAAGATTTGTTTAAAAAAATAATAAAATAAAATAACAAACAACAAAAAAAGCACTGTTGCTTTTGCCATGTGATCTTTGAATTACTCAGCATGAGGGAAGCCAACCACCATGTTGTGAGGACATTCAAGCAGCCTGTGAGGAAGCTCAAATCGAAAGAAACTGAGGCCTCCCACCAACAACCAGCACCTATTTTCCAGCCATTTGAGTGGGTTACCTTGAAAGCCGATTTTCTAGTTCCATTTAAACCTTTAGATGCCTACATCCCCGGCTGACAACTTGACTGCAAACTTCATGAGAGACTTCAAGCTAGCTAAACTGTTCATGAATTCCCAACTCAGAGAAACTGTGAGGAAAATAAATACTTACTACTTTTTAAGTCACTAAGTTTTGAAATAATTTGCTATGCAGCAAAAGATACTTAATACATGCATGTAACATATTATAAATTAAGAAATAGAATAAAATGGACATCCATGAAGTAACCACCAAATTAAAACCAGAATATTGCCAATATCATACACCAGAGGTATTGGTTATCTTTCCTCTCTCTTTCAATCTGTCTCACCTTCAGACTGTTTTCTTAAAATACAGCACATCTGTGTAATTCCTCTTTCAACTCTATCTCATGTGATTCCCCTCTGTGCTAGTCTGAATCCAAGAAAGCTTCTGCAGGCAGCCCAACCACCCCAGTCCTGTTATTTAAAAGGGATTGTTGATATTTCCCTTCAGATTATGATACCAATTTTGGAAAATAGTAACCTAATTTTCTTTTTCTTTTTCTTTTTTTAATTGCTCTTCAAAAGCCCAGCTTTCAGAGCTGTTATATAAGAGATGTGCACTAAGGAATATGTTAGTTTCTCAATTTTTTTAAGATTCCTAAGGTTTTAACCATATATTAAGACAAAGCATTAAAAGTAGCAATCCTGAACCACTATATTCTCTATTTTCCCTTTGCCCCATCCATTCACCAACTACTATCTATTTGCAGACCTGTGCTTTCTCATTATTTCATTCACTTTCACTGAAGGCCATCATAAAGAACAGTAAGTGGAGAAACACTGATGCACTTCTTTTAAAGTTGCTCTCGATTTAATTTTCTATTATGCTCCTTACCCCCAAAGACCTTTAATGATAAATTTATCATAGGATTCAAGTCCAAGGAGGAAAAAATAGTTTTATGATGAACTAGTATATAATTTCTTACTGGTAAATTTTCTGGTTCAGAGTTTATAAAAATGGGATCCATGTGCATATATTTAGTGTTAGTATTACATTAGTACCAAGTAGAAAGGAAGGTTTAATAATAGGTATAATAGAAAAAAAATGGAAAAATTGAGTCTTCACAGGAGAGAAATTAAATTAGTAAACGCTTCCTTCTGTAAACTAAAACGGTTTTCCAGAATACTGTTACTTACAATAAAGTATACCCTTTTCTCAATTAAGGCTTATAGTAAGGACAATACAAAAGTTTATTTCTAAATCTATGTATCATACTTCTTGCTCCTCCTATCCATTTTGAGATTCTCAAATGGGAATGCACAACAGCAGTCCTGGCATTAGGCATCATCTACACAACACTTTAAGTAAGTCTTTTCATTTAATGTCTTTTCATCTTGTGCCCTATTTTGGAGGAGAGAGGATGGGAGAAGAAAAAAAAAAAACAAAAAAACAGGTATTACAAAGATACCACACTCAGAAGAACCAGTGTCTTAGTGGTAATACTTCCAAGTTGCAATTTTATGTTAGTAAATGTCCAAAAATACTTTTTTATTGTTGAATTATTATTAATTTATACATTTATTTTTCTAATTTTATCTATTTATAAGTTCTAAAACATAGAGTACACACTTCGTAAACTGTATTTGTTCCATTTAAGTTATATTATGAGGCAGTTAATTTAAATCTTCCTTATGAATCTATGAATATGTTTTTCCTTTTCTCTAAAATACTGATATTGATCATTGTTTTTCCCTCTTTGCCCTGGTTGCTAAGAAACTCAGAGCTAAGCTTTGTTATCAATTGCTACTCTATCACAGATAGTTCCCTATACCGTTTTCTTCCTTCCTTCCTCATGTCTCCATTTCTTTTGTCTTTGGTAAAATTTTTTGACCTCATCATATTTGTTTTTTACAAGATTCCTAAAATAAATTTAACACATATAGAAAGTAAAAGTAATCAATAAAGTATATACTAAAGTGCTATGCAAAAATTTTAGTCTCTATTTCTATAACAGTACAATCAAATTTAACTTTCTGCAATGATGGAAATGTTCTATATTGTAGCCACTGTTCAGTATGGTAGCCACTAGACACAATTGCCTACTGGAGCACTTGAAATGTGGCTGTGTGACTCAGGAACTGAATTTTAAATTGTACATCATTTTAATTAATTTAAATTTAAATAGCCATACATATCCAGTGGCTACAATATTGGACTGCAAAGGTATAACTTATATTTATGTATTTCTTCCCATAAGATATAAACTTCATGTGGAATATTATATATTTTATATAATGCCTCAAGCACACCAAGGCAAGTTCATAAATAAAAAGTAAGATAGTATACTCTTTGCAATGGACTGAATGGTTATGCTCCCCCAGATTCATATGTTCAAACCCTAGCCCCCATATGATGGTATTAGGAGAGAGGGTTGAGCACTCATAAATGGGATCAGTGACCTTATAAAAGAGTCTCTAGGGAGCTCCCTTGCCCCTTCTGCTATATGAAGACACCGCAAAAAGACAGCTGTCTATGAACCAGGAAGCAGACTCTTACCAGACACTGAATCTGCTAATGCCATGATCTTGGATTTCCCAGCCTCCAGAACTGTGAGACATTCTTCCTGTTTCAGCCACCCAGCTTATGGTATTCTTTTATGGCAGCCTGAACAAAGATATTCTTGTTCTGTGAAAGACCATTAAACCATGAAACATTTTTGAGTTTTTACATCTAATGCAAATCAATACACCACTATGAGCTCTTCACCTATAAAGTCCAGATATAATGTGATTCCTACTGTATCTCACAAAGTTATGTTAAGAGTTGATAAAAAGACTTTATTACTGGGCTTCCCTGGTGGTGCAGTGGTTGAGAGTCCGCCTGCCGATGCAGGGTACGTGGACTCATGCCCCAGTCCGGGAAGATCCCACATGCCGCGGAGCGGCTGGGCCCGTGGGCCATGGCCGCTGAGCCTGCGTGTCCAGAGCCTGTGTGCCGCAATGTGAGAGGCCACAGCAGTGAAAGGCCTGCGTACCGCAAAAAAAAAAAAAAAATACTTTATTACTATGTTGGAGACTTAGGAGAAGAAGCTTGGTATTCAGAGGGCAACACTTTTATTGTGTTATGACCTCCCTTTATGGTTTGAGTAATGAGTTATTTAATTCCCATAATATTAAACAATTTAAATAAAACTTTTGGAGATGGCTAAATTAAATGGTTTGATGGCATAATGTTTAGACTTAAGCAACTGAATAAAACTGTAGGGAGCATGTGTAATCAAGCTAGATTTAAGTAACATCTGATGCACATTTATGGAATAATAGCCTTGATGATAAGCTAATATGAGAAAAGTCGGTCCAGCTGTATATTCATTAGAAAGAAGGAAAATGCTCTCCTTAAAACATAAAGCAACACACAAGAGGCAATCTAGTAAAATATCCATTAGCTTAAGGGTATGTGTAATTTCAACAGCAGTCTTAGTTCCCTCATTGACTAAGCAAGTTCATTTCAGTTCCTTCCTTTATGTTCCAGTGCCTCAGAAAAATAGAGGGGAACAATAGTATATTTGTCTTGCATGTTTCATGAATACATTGTGATTATAAGTATACCAATATGGATGAGGGAACAGTGTATACTGAACATTTTAGGCAATGTATAATATTACTTCAATTTATTAGGACAAGAACTTCAGAACTTTTCAAACCATACACAGTGTGAAAGAACAGTATGTTATCGTTAAAGAGTTATTTATATGCAGTCCAAACTTACTTGCACTTACTGACTTTAATAAGTACCTGTAAAATTCTTTTAACACCTGAGCAATTTCATAAAATGTTTTCAGAATGAAGTTTTAAAAATGTTTACAAATCCATGCTGAGATGTACAGTATTCCTCACTCTGTTCTATGGAAGATCACAATGTGATATATCACAAAGATGGGCTTTATGCGCCCAACAAACCTGAGTTTGAGACTCAACAAATAGTTTGTTACTTAGTAATGTTACCTCTTCATGTCTGTTTCCTCATTTATAAAATGGGTATTGTAAAACCTATCAGTATGTTTTAGAAAACTAAGCGAAAAACGTATGTATTTAGCATCTGTGATAACATAGATGCTTATAAATATATTCTTTACCATTAATTCTGAGTTATTCGTCAATTTGTTCTCCCTTACTCCCATTGCTGTGCATATTTCACCCTCTTTCTATAACACAATCTGATCATATGATTCAATCACAAGAGGATGAAGAAAGAACATTATATCTCCTTTCATTTTCTTTCGGGATTATAATCATGGGTTGAAAAACTACAGCTCGGGCCAAACACGGCCTGCAGCCTGTTTTTGTATGGCCCATGAGCTAAGCATAGGTTGCAAAGAAGAAGGAAGAAGAGGGCAAGGAGCAAAAGAAGGAGAAGGAAGAAGAGAAGGAAAACGGAGAGGAGGAGAATATGTGACAGACTATATGTGGCCTCTAACACCTACAATATTTACTCTCTGGCCCTTAAATGAAAACGTTTGCCAACTTCTGGACTATACCCCAAAGTCTTTATGATTGAAGGTCTCCTATTATTGTGTAGTATTGAGAATTCAGGATAATTGTTTGTAAGGAAATAATAAATAAAAAACCTAGACTTGGAAATAACAATGTTCATTAACAATAAAGAAACTATAGGAAGATTAAAGGTATAACAAATCTGTGATTATTTTTAGATATTAGTAAAGATAATTCTTAGTTTCACAGAGTCTGAGTTAAAATTAAATTCATTTGAAATGTTGCTTAAATTACTGGAGGGCTTCCAGTTTTGCAACCAAAAAGGCTCATTGCATCATGCATTATTTGAATATTATGCCAGTGAAAGTTAGATGCTTAACTAAAAAGCTTAAACCACGATATTAGTAGTTATTTATTGAGCTGTTATTTCAGAGCATTGGAGGAAATACAATTTATATCTTAAGCAGTCAATAAAAATTCCAGTAGCAGAGTGGAGTCAAGATGGCAGTGTGGGAAGACACAGAGTTCACATCTCCCCACAACTAGGGCACCTTCCAGAAGCTGGTGGGGGACCCTGATGCCCAAGAAGACAGGAAGAACCCCCAAGTGAACTGGTAGGACGTGTGGGGACTGAGGGGGGAGGAGAAGTGCAGGCCAGACAGGACCAGAGCCCCAGAGGGGTGGCTGAGATGGGGGAGGGATTCCCATGCCTGGAGGGACCCTCAGGGGCTCAGGCCAGCAGGGAACAGACCCAGCATTTCCCCTGCCCAATCGGTCGGGGAAGTCTGTCAGGCTCTCGGGCCGGGTCCTACACCCTCAGAGGTCCCCTCTGAGCCAGACTGGTCCTGGGGACATAGGAGAGAGACCGGGGAGATCAGGAGAAGCAGGTGGGAGGGGACCTCCAGTACCAGAGGAACAGGAGAGGAGCAGAGGGCATTTGCCCCACCCACTTGAGCCCAGGAAGCCTGCTGGGCTCCCAGGTGGGGTCCTCCACCCTCTGAGACTAGAGGCAGAGGCACACCTGGCCCCCTTCTGTTCTGTTGAGCCTAAGCCTCACCCCCCCACACCATCTCCCCTGGGACTTTTCCAGCCCTGTGGGTCCTAAGCATAGGCCTTGCCCACGGCCCAAAACTCACACCTGCTTAGGCCGCGCTCTCCACAGCCAAAGCCTTTCTCCACCTTTCTTTTTCCTCCTCCTCTTTTTTACTATTGTGGTTCTGTTTTACATTTCCATTGTTGTTACATCTATATTTTTATTTTTATGTTCTTCCAACATATCAGTTAGTTTCCTGGTCTAATTTTAATTTTTACTTTCTTATTGTTCTCCTGTTTTTTTTTTTTTCTTGCCGCCCCACGTACATTAAAGGATCTTGGTTCATGAGGCAGGGGTCAGGCCAAAGCTCCTGCGGTGGGAGCTTCAAGTCCAAACCACTGGACTAACAGAACCTCAGACCCCAGGGAATATTCATCCGAGTGAGGTCACCCGGAGGTCCTCATCTCAGTAGCAAGACCCAGCTCTATCCAACAGCCTACAAACTCCAGTGTTGGAAGCCTCAGGCCAAACAACAAGTAAGACAGGAACACAATCCCACTCATCAAAAAAAAAAAAAAAAAAGACATGGCAAAACAATATGTCACAGATGGAGGAGCAAGGTAAAAACCAACAAGACCAAATAAATGAAGAGGAAACAGGCAATCTACCTGAAAAAGAATTCAGAGTAATGATAGTAAAGATGATCCAGAATCTCGGAAATAGAATGGAGGCATGGACTGAGAAAATATAAGAAATGTTTAACAAAGATCTAGAAGAACTTAAGAACAAACAAACAGAGACGAGCAACACAATAACAAATGAAAAAATTGATTCCACTAGAAGGAATCAATAACAGAATAACTGAGGCAGAAGAACGAATAACTGAGCTGGAAAAGAAAATGGTGGAAATAACTGCCGAGGAGCAGAATAAAGAAAACAGAATGAAAAGAATTGAAGACAATCTCAGAGACCTCTGGGACAACACTAAACGCATCAACATTCAAATTATAGGGGTCCCAAAAGAAGAAGAGAAAAACAAAGGGTCTGAGAAAATATTTGAAGATTTTGTAGTGGAAAACTTCCCTAATATGGGAAAGGAAATAGTCACCCAAGTCCAGGAAGTGCAGAATCCCATACAGGATAAACCCTAGGAGAAACACACCAAGACACATATTAATCAAACTAACAAAAATTAAATTCAAAGAAAAAATATTAAAAGCAGCAAGGGAAAAAAAAAGTACATAGAAAGGATTCCCCATAAGGTTATCAGCTGATTTTTCAGCAGCAACTCTGCGGCCAGAAAGGACTGGCAGGACATACTTAAAGTGACAAAACAGAAAAACCTATAACCAAGATTACTCTACCTAGCAAGGATCTCATTCAGATTCAACAGAGAAGACAAAAGCTAATCAGACAAGCAAAAGCTAAGAGACTCCGCACCACCAAACCAGCTTTACAACAAATGCTAAAGAAACTTCTCTAGGCGGGAAACACAAGAGAAGAAAAAGACCCACAAAAACAAACCCAAAACAATTAAGAAAATGGTAATAGGAACATACACATATTGATAATAACCTTGAATGTAAACAGATTAAATGCCCCAACCAAAACATACACACTAGCTGAATGGATACAAAAACAAAACCCATATATATGCTGTCTACCAGAGACTCACTTCAAACCTAGGGACACATACAGACTGAAAGTAAAGGGATGGAAAAAGATATTCCATGCAAATGGAAATCAAAAGAAAGCTGGAATAGCAGTACTCATATCAGATAACATACACT
Source organism: Monodon monoceros (assembly GCF_005190385.1). Lineage (NCBI taxonomy): Eukaryota > Metazoa > Chordata > Mammalia > Artiodactyla > Monodontidae > Monodon > Monodon monoceros. The sequence goes on from NW_021702940.1 coordinate 9,456, forward strand.
TTAAAATAAAGACTGTTACAAGAGATAAGGAAGGACATTACATAATGATCAAGGGATCAATCCAAGAAGAAGATAAAACAATTATAAATGTTTATGCACCCAACACAGGAGCCCCTCAATACATAAGGCAAATCCTAACAACCATGAAAGGGGAAATCAACAGTAACACAATACCAGGTGGGGACTTTAATACCCAACTTACACCAATGGAAACTTCATCCAAACAGAAAATAAATAAGGAAACACAAGCTTTAAATGACATAGTAGACAAGATAGATTTAATTGATATTTATAGATCATTGTACCCGAGAGTGGCAGAATACACTTTCTTCTCAAGTGCACATGGAACATTCTCCAGGATTAATCAAATCTTGGTTCCAAATCAAGCCTCGGAAAATTTAAGAAAATTGCAATCATATCAAGCATCTTTTCTGACCACAACACTATGAGATTGGAAATCAGTTACAGGAAAATATATCTGTAAAAAACACAAATACATGGAGGCTAAACAATACACTACTAAATAACCAAGAGATAACTGAAGAAATCAAAGAAGGAATTAAAAAATACATAGAAACAAATGACAATGAAAACACGATGACCTAAAACTTTTGGGACACAGCAAAAGCAGTTCTAAGAGGGAAGTTTACAGAAATTCAATCTCAACTCAAGAAACAAGAAGAATCTCAAATAAAAAATCTAATCCTACACCTAAGGTAACTAGAGAAAGAAGAACAAAGAAAACCCAAAGTCAGTAGAAGGAAAGAAATCATAAAGATCAGAGCAGGAATAAACGAAATAGAAATGAAGAAAACAATAGCAAAGATCACTAAAACTAAAAGCTGGTTCTTTGAAAAGATAAACAAAATTGATAAATCCTTAGCCAGACTCATCAACAAAAAAGGGAGAACATGCAAATCAATAATATTAGAAATGAAAAAGGAGAAATCACAACTGACACCACAGAATTACAAAGGATTATAAGAGACTACTACAAACAGCTATATACCAATAAAAAGGACAACCACGAAGGAATGGACAAATTCTTGGAAAGGTACAATTTTCCAAGACTGAAACACGAAGAATTAGAAAATATAAACAGACTTATCACAAGTAATGAAATTGAAACTGTACTTAAAAATATTCCAACAGGGCTTCCCTGGTGGCACAGTGGTTGAGAGTCCACCTGCCGATGCAGGGGACACGGGTTTGTGACCCGGTCCAGGAAGATCCCACATGCTGTGGAGCGGCTGGGCCCATGAGCCATGGCTGCTGAGCCTGTGCATCCAGAGCCTGTGCTCCACAACAGGAGAGGCCACAACAGTGAGAGGCCCACGTACCACAAAAAAAAAAAAAAAAAAAAAATCTTCCAACAAACAAAAGTCCAGGACCAGATGGCTTCACAGGCAAATTCTATCAAACATTTAGAGAAGAGCTAACACTGATCCTTCTCAAACTCTTCCAAAAAACTACAAAGGGAGAAACACTCCCAAATTCATTCTACAAAGCCAACATCACCCTGATACAAAAACAAGAAAAAGATATCACAAAAAAAGAAAATTATAGACCAATATCACTGATGAACATAGATGCAAAAATCCTGAACAAAATACTAGCAAACAGAATCCAACAACATATTAAAAGGATCATACACTATGAGCAACTGGGATTTACCCCAGGGATGCAACGATTCTTCAATATACGCAAGTCAATCAATGTGATACACCATATTAACAAATTAAGGAATAAAAACCATATGATCATCTCATCAGATGCAGAAAAATATTTTGACAAAATTCAACACCCATTTATGATAAAAACTCTCCAGAAAATGGGCATAGAGGGAACCTACCTCAACATAATAAAGGCCATATATGACAAACACACAGCAAACATCAAACTCAATGATAAAAAACTGAAAGCATTTCCTTTAAGATCAGGAACAAGACAAGGATGTCCACTCTCACCACTCTTGAATTCAACAGTTTTGGAAGTCCTAGCCACAGCAATCAGAGAAGAAAAAGAAATAAAAGGAATACAAATGGGAACAGAAGAAGTAAAACTGTCACTGTTTGCAGATGACATGATACTATACATAGAAAATCCTAAAGATGCCACCAGAAAACTACTAGAACCAATCAATGAATTTGGTAAGGTTGCTGGATAGAATATTATTGCACAAAAATATCTGGCATTCCTATATACTAACAACAAAAAATCAGAAAGAGAAATTAAGGAAACAATCCCATTTACCACTGCA
>NW_021702941.1:0-3179 GCF_005190385.1 Monodon monoceros
TTCCAGGCCAGGGATAGTGTCAGGAAATGAGCTAGGGATAGCGTGAAGACCTTAGTTATTGAGAGCATCGGGGCCTTAGTTAGGACCAGTGTCAGCGGCTTAATCAGGACCAGTGTCAGGGCTTGATGATGTAGGGACAGCGTCAGAGCCTAACTAAGGTATGGCAGAAGGGCCCAACTGAGGCCTATCTTTAGGGCCTGAGTGAGGGGTCATGTCACGGCATGACGTAGGAGTAGTATAAGGGCCTCTGTAAGATCAGCCTTAGGGTCTGCGTAAAAGACATTCTCAGGGCCTCTTAGGGACATCCTCAGGGCCTCCCTTAGGGACAGCGTCAGGGCTTACTTTGGGACAGTTTCAGGACCTTGGTAAGACATGGGTCAAGATATTCGCTCAGGATAATGTCAGGACTTTAGATATTGATGGCCGCTGGGCCTTAGAGACAGTGTCAGGGCCTGACTTTGGTCGAGCATCAGAGCCTTTGTTAGGTACAGTGTCAGGGACTGAGTTCGGTGTTGTGTCAGGGCCCGAGGTAGGACGAGCCTCCATGCCTCAGTTCGGGGCATCGTCACGGCCTAGGGACTAATCTCAAGGCCTTAGTTAGGGAGAGCATCAAGGATTTAGTTAGCTTAAGAGGGTCGACATTAGTTAAAGGCAAGGTTAGGTTAAGGTCTAGGGATAGTGTCAGGACATTACTTGGGAATAGTGTCAAGACTTCAGTTACTTAGAGCATCAGGGCCTAATTTAGGACCAGTATCAGGACTTCAGGTAGGGACAGCATCATAGCCGGACTTGGGAAGAGCGACAGGGCTTGAGTGAGGCCTAGTGTCAGGGCCTTAGCTAGGGACAGTATCAGGGCATGACTTACGAGCAGCATAAGGGACTTGGGAGGATCAGCCTCAGGGGCTTTGCTAAAGCCATCGTCAGGGCCTCTGTTAGGGACAGCCTCAGGGTCTCACTTAGGGACAGCTTCAGGGCTTATGTAGGGACAGTTTCAGGAACTTGGTAAGAGATGGGTCAGGAAATGAGCTCAGGATACGGTCAGGACATTGGATATTGACGGCAGCAGGGCCTTAGTTAGACATAGTGTCAGGGCCTGCGTTAGGAATAGCATCTTGGCCTCTGTTAGGTACCGTGTCAGGGCCTGAGTTAGAAATAGTGTTAGGCCTTTAGTGAGGCCCAGTTCTGGGCCAGATTTAGGAAGAGCATCTAGGCCTCAGTTAGGGACAGTGTCACGGCCTTGGGCCTAAATTCAGTGTCTGTGTTAGGCAAAGAGTAAGGGCTTCAATTAGCATAAGAGGCAGGACATTTGCTAGGGCTAGGTTTAGGGTAAAGTTTATGGATCGTGTCAGGAAATGACCTAGGGATAGTGTCAAGACCTTCGTCACTGAGAGTATCAGGGCCTTATTTAGAATCAGCATCATGGCTCCAGGTAGGGACAGCACCAATACCTGACTTAGGGAGAGCCACAGGGCCTGAGTGAGGCCTAGCGTCAGGCCCTTAGCTGGGGACACTGTCAGGGCATGATGTAGGAGCTGCATCAGGGCCTTTGTTGGGTCAGCAATAGGGTCTTAGTTAAAGAGATGTTCAGGGCCTGAGGTGGTCAGAGCTTCAAGGCCTCAGGTAAGCATAGCTTCAGGGCCTGAGCTAGGCACAGCCTCAGGCCTTCACTTAGGGACAGTGACAGGGCTTTCTTAGGGAGAGTGTCAGGCCCTTGTTTAGAAATGGGTCAGGATATTAGCTGAGGATAGTGTCCGGATTTTCGTTATTGCCGGCAGCAGGGCTTACATTAGGGACAGATTCCGGGCCTTAGTTAGAGACCGTGTCAGGGCCCCAGTTAGGACTACTCTGGGCCTTAGTTAGGGAGAGCATTAGGGCTTCTGTGAGGATAAGAGGCAGGTAATTAACTTGGGACAGATTCAGGTTCCAGACCAGGGATAGCGTCAGGAAATGAGCTAGGGATAGCGTGAAGACCTTAGTTATTGAGAGCATCAGGGCCTTAGTTAGGACCAGTGTCAGGGCTTGATGTAGGGACAGCGTCAGAGGCTAACTAAGGTACGGCAGCAGGGCCTAAGTGAGGCCTATCTTGAGGGCCTGAGCGAGGGACAGTGTCAGGGCATGACTCAGGAGTAGTCTAAGGGCCTCTGTAGGATCAGCATTAGGGTCTTCGTTAAAGACATTCTCAGGGCCTCTGATAGGGACAGCCTCAGGGCGTCACTTAGGGACAGCGTCAGGGCTTACTTTGGGACAGTTTCAGGACCTTGGTAAGACATGGGTCTGGATAATAGCTCAGGACCATGTCAGAACTTTAGATATTGACGGCAGCAGGGCCTTAGTTAGACACAGTGTCAGGGCCTGCGTTAGGACTAGCATCTGGGCCTCTTTTAGGTACCGTGTCAGGGCCTGATTTAGGAATACAGTTAGGGCTTTAGTGAGGGAAAGTTCTGGGCCAGATTTAGGAAGAGCATCTAGGCCTCAGTTAGGGACAGTGTCACGCCCTTGGGCCTAAATTCAGTGTCTGTGTTAGGCACAGAGTAAGGGCTTCAGTTAGCATAAGAGGCAGGACATTTGCTAGGGCTAGGTTCAGGGTAAAGTTTATGGATCGTGTCAGGAAATGACCTAGGGATAGTGTCAAGACCTTCGTCACTGAGAGTATCAGGGCCTTATTAGAACCAGCATCATGGCTCCCGGTAGGGACAGCACCAATGCCTGACTTAGGGAGAGCCACAGGGCCTGAGTGAGGCCTAGCGTCAGGCCCTTAGCTGGGGACACTGTCAGGGCGTGATGTAGGAGCTGCATCAGGGCCTTTGTTGGGTCGGAAATAGGGTCTTAGTTAAAGACATGATCAGGGCCTGAGGTGGTGACAACGTGAAGGCCTCAGGTAGGCATAGCTTTAGGGCCTGAGTTAGGCACAGCCTCTGGCTTTTACTTAGCGACAGAGACATGGCTTTCTTAGGGAGAGTGTCAGGACCTTGGTTAGAAATGGATCAGCTTCTTAACTCAGGATAGTGTCCGGATTTTTGTTATTGCTGGCAACAGGTCCTATATTAAGGGACAGATTCCGGGCCTTAGTTAGAGACAGTGTCAGGGCCTTAGTTAGGACAAGTCTGGGCCTTTGTTAGGGAGAGCATTAGGGCTTCAGTGAGGATAAGAGGCAGGAAATTTGCTCGGGACAGAGTCAG
>NW_021702941.1:3189-6368 GCF_005190385.1 Monodon monoceros
TTCCAGGCCAGGGATAGTGTCAGGAAATGAGCTAGGGATAGCGTGAAGACCTTAGTTATTGAGAGCATCGGGGCCTTAGTTAGGACCAGTGTCAGCGGCTTAATCAGGACCAGTGTCAGGGCTTGATGATGTAGGGACAGCGTCAGAGCCTAACTAAGGTATGGCAGAAGGGCCCAACTGAGGCCTATCTTTAGGGCCTGAGTGAGGGGTCATGTCACGGCATGACGTAGGAGTAGTATAAGGGCCTCTGTAAGATCAGCCTTAGGGTCTGCGTAAAAGACATTCTCAGGGCCTCTTAGGGACATCCTCAGGGCCTCCCTTAGGGACAGCGTCAGGGCTTACTTTGGGACAGTTTCAGGACCTTGGTAAGACATGGGTCAAGATATTCGCTCAGGATAATGTCAGGACTTTAGATATTGATGGCCGCTGGGCCTTAGAGACAGTGTCAGGGCCTGACTTTGGTCGAGCATCAGAGCCTTTGTTAGGTACAGTGTCAGGGACTGAGTTCGGTGTTGTGTCAGGGCCCGAGGTAGGACGAGCCTCCATGCCTCAGTTCGGGGCATCGTCACGGCCTAGGGACTAATCTCAAGGCCTTAGTTAGGGAGAGCATCAAGGATTTAGTTAGCTTAAGAGGGTCGACATTAGTTAAAGGCAAGGTTAGGTTAAGGTCTAGGGATAGTGTCAGGACATTACTTGGGAATAGTGTCAAGACTTCAGTTACTTAGAGCATCAGGGCCTAATTTAGGACCAGTATCAGGACTTCAGGTAGGGACAGCATCATAGCCGGACTTGGGAAGAGCGACAGGGCTTGAGTGAGGCCTAGTGTCAGGGCCTTAGCTAGGGACAGTATCAGGGCATGACTTACGAGCAGCATAAGGGACTTGGGAGGATCAGCCTCAGGGGCTTTGCTAAAGCCATCGTCAGGGCCTCTGTTAGGGACAGCCTCAGGGTCTCACTTAGGGACAGCTTCAGGGCTTATGTAGGGACAGTTTCAGGAACTTGGTAAGAGATGGGTCAGGAAATGAGCTCAGGATACGGTCAGGACATTGGATATTGACGGCAGCAGGGCCTTAGTTAGACATAGTGTCAGGGCCTGCGTTAGGAATAGCATCTTGGCCTCTGTTAGGTACCGTGTCAGGGCCTGAGTTAGAAATAGTGTTAGGCCTTTAGTGAGGCCCAGTTCTGGGCCAGATTTAGGAAGAGCATCTAGGCCTCAGTTAGGGACAGTGTCACGGCCTTGGGCCTAAATTCAGTGTCTGTGTTAGGCAAAGAGTAAGGGCTTCAATTAGCATAAGAGGCAGGACATTTGCTAGGGCTAGGTTTAGGGTAAAGTTTATGGATCGTGTCAGGAAATGACCTAGGGATAGTGTCAAGACCTTCGTCACTGAGAGTATCAGGGCCTTATTTAGAATCAGCATCATGGCTCCAGGTAGGGACAGCACCAATACCTGACTTAGGGAGAGCCACAGGGCCTGAGTGAGGCCTAGCGTCAGGCCCTTAGCTGGGGACACTGTCAGGGCATGATGTAGGAGCTGCATCAGGGCCTTTGTTGGGTCAGCAATAGGGTCTTAGTTAAAGAGATGTTCAGGGCCTGAGGTGGTCAGAGCTTCAAGGCCTCAGGTAAGCATAGCTTCAGGGCCTGAGCTAGGCACAGCCTCAGGCCTTCACTTAGGGACAGTGACAGGGCTTTCTTAGGGAGAGTGTCAGGCCCTTGTTTAGAAATGGGTCAGGATATTAGCTGAGGATAGTGTCCGGATTTTCGTTATTGCCGGCAGCAGGGCTTACATTAGGGACAGATTCCGGGCCTTAGTTAGAGACCGTGTCAGGGCCCCAGTTAGGACTACTCTGGGCCTTAGTTAGGGAGAGCATTAGGGCTTCTGTGAGGATAAGAGGCAGGTAATTAACTTGGGACAGATTCAGGTTCCAGACCAGGGATAGCGTCAGGAAATGAGCTAGGGATAGCGTGAAGACCTTAGTTATTGAGAGCATCAGGGCCTTAGTTAGGACCAGTGTCAGGGCTTGATGTAGGGACAGCGTCAGAGGCTAACTAAGGTACGGCAGCAGGGCCTAAGTGAGGCCTATCTTGAGGGCCTGAGCGAGGGACAGTGTCAGGGCATGACTCAGGAGTAGTCTAAGGGCCTCTGTAGGATCAGCATTAGGGTCTTCGTTAAAGACATTCTCAGGGCCTCTGATAGGGACAGCCTCAGGGCGTCACTTAGGGACAGCGTCAGGGCTTACTTTGGGACAGTTTCAGGACCTTGGTAAGACATGGGTCTGGATAATAGCTCAGGACCATGTCAGAACTTTAGATATTGACGGCAGCAGGGCCTTAGTTAGACACAGTGTCAGGGCCTGCGTTAGGACTAGCATCTGGGCCTCTTTTAGGTACCGTGTCAGGGCCTGATTTAGGAATACAGTTAGGGCTTTAGTGAGGGAAAGTTCTGGGCCAGATTTAGGAAGAGCATCTAGGCCTCAGTTAGGGACAGTGTCACGCCCTTGGGCCTAAATTCAGTGTCTGTGTTAGGCACAGAGTAAGGGCTTCAGTTAGCATAAGAGGCAGGACATTTGCTAGGGCTAGGTTCAGGGTAAAGTTTATGGATCGTGTCAGGAAATGACCTAGGGATAGTGTCAAGACCTTCGTCACTGAGAGTATCAGGGCCTTATTAGAACCAGCATCATGGCTCCCGGTAGGGACAGCACCAATGCCTGACTTAGGGAGAGCCACAGGGCCTGAGTGAGGCCTAGCGTCAGGCCCTTAGCTGGGGACACTGTCAGGGCGTGATGTAGGAGCTGCATCAGGGCCTTTGTTGGGTCGGAAATAGGGTCTTAGTTAAAGACATGATCAGGGCCTGAGGTGGTGACAACGTGAAGGCCTCAGGTAGGCATAGCTTTAGGGCCTGAGTTAGGCACAGCCTCTGGCTTTTACTTAGCGACAGAGACATGGCTTTCTTAGGGAGAGTGTCAGGACCTTGGTTAGAAATGGATCAGCTTCTTAACTCAGGATAGTGTCCGGATTTTTGTTATTGCTGGCAACAGGTCCTATATTAAGGGACAGATTCCGGGCCTTAGTTAGAGACAGTGTCAGGGCCTTAGTTAGGACAAGTCTGGGCCTTTGTTAGGGAGAGCATTAGGGCTTCAGTGAGGATAAGAGGCAGGAAATTTGCTCGGGACAGAGTCAG
>NW_021702942.1:0-2195 GCF_005190385.1 Monodon monoceros
CTTCACTGTGACTCAATGTGCAGCCTTTACCAGCACAGACACACACACAAACACACTCACACACACACAGCCCTCAGTTTGACTCAATGGTCAGACTATACCAGTACACACAGACACACACTTCCCTCACTGTGAATCAATGCACAGTCTATACTAGCATGCACACACACATGGCACTGTGACTCAATGCACAATCTATAACAGCACACACATGCACACACCCACACCTCAGTGTGATTCAATGCACAGCCTATACCAGCACACACACACGCACAGACACAGGGCTCACTGTGACTCAATGCATAGCCTATACTAGAATGCACACCCATACTAACACGCACATACACAGGGCTCACTGGGACTCAATAAATCGCCTATAGTAGCACACACACACGCAGTTCATTATGAATCAATGCAGTCTGTAGCACCACACACAGACACACACACACAAGAGTGACTCAATGAAAGACCACCAGCACACACATTCACATATGCACACACACAGGGCTCAGTGTGAATCAATGCACAGTCGGCACACCACACATACACACACATGAATACACCTCAGTGACTCAATGCAAAGCCCTTACGAGCACACACACACACACCTACCTGATTCAATTCTCCAACCAAACCAGTGCACATACACACACACACACACACACAAACATACTTGCTCATTGTGACTCAATGCACAGTCTGGACGAGCATATTAACACACACAACTCATTTTGATTCAATAACAGTATATACCTGCATACACACCCACACACATAACACACTGTGACTCAATTCATAGCCGATATCAGCACACAGATACTCACAAGGCTCACTGTGACTCAGTGAAATTTGTAGCACCAAACACAGACACACACAAACATATAATTCCTGACACAATGCAAAGTCATACCAGCACACACACACAAACACCTAACCATCATTCGATGCTTAACCTCTACCAGCACACACACACATACACAAACATACACGGCTCATTGTGTGTTAATGTACACCTCATACTTGGAGAAACATATGCAACACATCTCACTGTAACTCAATGCTCAGACTGAACTACACACACACATCACAACATGCACACACAGCACACAGTGTGATTCAATGCTCAGCCTATATCAGAACACACACACACGCACTCATACATGGCTCACTGTGTCTCAATGAACCACCTATACCATCACACACACACACAGACACACACACAGACACACATGGGTCCCTGTGACTCAGTGCACAGCCTATACCAGCAGACAAAGACACAAACACATATACATGGCTCACTGACTCAATGCACAGTCTCTACTAACACACACAAAATGCTCACTGTGAGTAAATGCAAAACCTATACCACCACAGACACACACACTCGGATCTGTGATTCCATGCAAATCCTATAACATCACACACACACTCATACACACACACAGCTTAGTGTGACTCAATACAGACTCTACACCACCAAATACACACACACGCTCAGCTCACTGTGATTCCATGCAGAGTCCATAGCACTACATACAGACACACCTCATACACTTCAGTGTGACTCAATGCTCAGATTTTACCAGCACACACACACACACGGCTCACTGTGACTCAGTGCACAGAACATTCCAGTTCCACACACACTCACAGCTCACCTTGAATCACTGCAAAGCCTACACCAGCAAACACACACAAACACAGCTCACTGTGACTCAATGCACAGCCTATACCAGAGCACACACACACACCAAAACGCATTCACACAGGGATTACAGTGACTCAATAAATCACGTATAGCAGCACACACACACACGGCTCACTGTGACTCAATGCAATCTGTAGCACCAAACACACACACACACTTACACACCCCAGTGACTCAATGAAAGCCCATACCAGCACACACACTCACATACACACACACAAACTGCTCACTGTGACTCAACGCACAGTCTGTAGCCTTCCTCCCACACAGACACACAGGCACCTCAGTGACTCAATGCAAAGCATATATGAGCAAACAAACACACACACCTAACCTCTTCAATGCTCCACCCATACCACTGCACACACACACACTCACATATGCACATTGTGACTCAATGCACAGTCTATACGAGCACACATACACACAATTCATTGTGATTCAATGCACAGTCTATATCAGAACACACACACAAACACACACACAC
>NW_021702943.1:0-1277 GCF_005190385.1 Monodon monoceros
CTATATAGCACAGGGAACTATATTCAATATCCTGTGATAAACCATAATGGAAAAGAATATGAAAAAGAATGTATATACCTATGTATAACAGAGTCACTGTGCTGTACAGCAGTAATTAACACAACGCTGTAAACCAAGTATACGTCAATAAAAAATAAGTTAATTAAATTTTAAAAAAGATTAATTCCTTCAGAAGAACAAGTACTACACATTCACAAAAAAAGCACCCTTTGAAAGTTTAAATTTTTGAATTTCTTTGCCACTTCCTTAGTTTTGATCATCTTGGACAATATATTTTTAATATTGACTTTTAAAAAGAATTGTGTTTCAGTGTTTGCTATCCTTAGAGAGACAGAAACAGATAAGTACAACTAAATACTTACTTTTGAAAAGTCTCAAAAGTATAAGGGAAATGAAAGTAGTTATATCTTCAAATGATTTTGGGGTATGTTTCTAATTTCATACTTCTGATGCGATTCAAGATTAAAACTGTATTAAGACATTTGAGACATGCTGCATTGGTATTAAATGAATTTAATTTTGTGAAAAGTGGTAGAAATATTTTCTTCAGCAAACATACCTGCAGATATAAAATCACAACCATAAATCTACAAAAAAGCAAGCTATTGAATGAAATCTGATTGGTTATTTCCCTGCAGTATGGATCTGCTAATAATTTAATTTACTACTTGCTAACAGAAGCCAAAATTTAAATATACATATATATATGTGTGTGTTTATTTATATATATTTATATACATATGTGTGTATATTTATATATATTTATATACAAATATATGTACATATATATACATATATCTCTTCAATTTTAAATCATTCATATATATGAACAAATATACATACACATATATAACAATTGTTCATATATATATATATATATATATATATATATATATATATAAACAATTTAAATTAAAGAAAGTACATCTGGTGGCCTATTTTTTCCCCCCGATTTCTAAAGAACACCATATTCTATTCTAGGCAGTGGAATGTCAATCCACCTTAAGGGTTGTTCAATGAGCATATCTGAGAAACCACTGGTTTAGCCAATGATGCACTTATTGAGGAAGGCCCTAGTGCCACTGTCAAGAGCTTATCCACAGGAGAGGTAAGAAGGTACTTGTTTGGTTTGTGAAAAGGAGTAGTGAGGAATGGCAGGTAGCTGCAGTCTGGTGACACGTGATGTCCATATATATGTAGAACCAACATGCCCATAATTGCACCCATTTTCCATACCCAAATCCAAAGCCTTTATA
>NW_021702944.1:0-1238 GCF_005190385.1 Monodon monoceros
GAAAGAAAGAAAGAAAGAAAGAAAGAAAGAAAGAAAGAAAGAAAGAAAGAAAGAAGATAAGTAAAATAAAATAAAGTTATTAACATTAAAATTAATTATTAAGAAAAAAATTTTAAAAAATAAATGGACGCATAGAACCCTAGGACAAATGTTGGAAGCAAAGCTATACAGACAAAATCTCACAGAGTAGCATACACATACACACTCACTAAAAGAGGAAAAGGGGAAAAAATCATAAATCTTGCTCTCAAAGTCCACCTCCTCAATTTGGGATGATTCATTGTCTAAAGGAGGGAAGGAAGAAAGAAAGAAAGAAAGAAGGAAAGAAAGAAAGAAAGAAAGAAGGAAAGAAAGAAAGATAGATAGAAGGTAAGTAAAATAAAATAAAGTTATTAAAATTAAATATTAAGAAAAAAATTTTTAAAAAAAACAAAAGAAAAATGGACAGATAGAACCCTAGGACAAATGGTGGAAGCAAAGCTATACAGACAAAATCTCACACAGAAGCGTACACATACACATGCACAAAAGGAGGAAAAGGGGAAAAAATCATAAACCTTGCTCTCAAAGTCCACCTCCTCAATTTGGAATGATTTGTTGTCTATTCATGTATTCCACAGATGCAGGGTACATCAAGTTGATTGTGGAGCTTTAATCCGCTGCTTCTGAGGCTGCTGGGAGAGATTTCCCTTTCTCTTCTTTGTTCTCACAGCTCCCAGGGCTTCAGCTTTGGATTTGGCCCCGCCTCTAAGTGTAGGTCGCCGGAGGGCGACTGTTTTTTGCTCAGACAGGACGGGGTTCAAGGAGCCGCTGATTCGGGGGCTCTGGCTCACTCAGGCCGGGGGGAGGGAGGGGCACGGAGTGCGGGGCGAGCCTGTGGCGGCAGAGGCCAGCGTGACAATGTACCAGCCTGAGGCGCGCCGTGAGTTCTCCCGGGGAAGTTGTCCCTGGATCCCGGCAACCTGGCAGTGGTGGGCTGCACAGGCTCCCCGGAAGGGAGGTGTGGATAGTGACCTGTGCTCGCACCCAGGCTTCTTGGTGGCAGCAGCAGCAGCCTTAGCCGTCTCTGGGGTCTGCGCTTTTAGCCGCAGCTCGTGCCCGTCTCTGGAGCTCCTTTAAACATCACTCTTAGTCCCCTCTCCTCGCGCACCAGGAAACAAAGAGGGAAGAAAAAGTCTCTTGCCTCTTCCACAGCTCCAGACCTTTTCCCGGCCTCCCTCCCGGCTAGCCGTGGTGCA
>NW_021702945.1:0-1486 GCF_005190385.1 Monodon monoceros
TTTAAAGTAAAACTACCTGAGGTTGCAGGTGAGCCCCCTCAGGTGTCCTTTACCCCTTGGTCAAAGACTGAGCTGAGAGCTATAGTCAAAGAATTCTCTCAACCTAGGGAGGAACCCCCAACAGTTATTGAAGAATTTAGAGTCACTGTCAGGTTGTATGTCCCCAAACTGCTAGATCTTTATCCGCTTGTACACGTGTTGGTAGGACTGGGGGAAGCCCCAGAATGGATGCGGGAAGCAAAATGACATAATCCCTAGGATGATCTTCAAGATCCTCAACCTGAAAAGGCTTGCAGAATAACAAGTGACCTTTTATAAGCTATTCCTAAAATCTTCCCTGCTCACACTTGGTCTATTATTAATTGGCCTAATAATGATTAGTCTATTATTCACTCATACAAACAAAAGAGGGGTGAATCTGTGGAAGACTTTGGAGCCAGTTTGGAAGCTCTCTTTTTAGAGCAGTTGGTGTTCCAAGGAATAAAAAGGCCACTCAGCCTGCTTTAACTGCCCTCTTTGTAAATGGATTATCTCCTGAGATTAGTGGGTTGATAAAAGGGCAGAAAAGAGGGTGGGAGGCTGTAGGCCTGACTGAACTCGTGACTATAGCTGAGCAATTTGAAAGGACCCTGGAGCCAGATCAGAAACAGAAATCCACCAAGCTCATAGCCTTACAGTTACAACAGCCCTAAGGCACCTGGGCCTCCCCCATTCCAACCTCCTAGGCGTCCATGATCCATTCGATGACCAAAGTTGATGTTTCATTTGTAATCAGTGAGGACACTGGAAGAAAAGGTGTCCTCAAAGGTCCTATGCAAACTCTTCACAAATGCTCTCATATCTGTCTCAAAGGGAGGGCCCCCCATGACCCTCTCCCGGAAGTTCTCTGGTAAACTATTACCAGCAATTACCTTAAACAGCGCAGAGGAAAATGTAATGAAAAACTGCCAAATTTTAGTTGATACTGGAGCTATGCCTTCTACTTTAAACCCCACTCTCATACTTCACTTTGAAATCTCCATTAAACCCTAACCCTAACTGTAAACAGAATTACCTAACCCTGTAACACCCTACCCCTAGCCCTAACCAGAGCTGTGCCTTCTACTCTAAATCACACCCTCAAAGAACAACAGGTCCCTCTGAGTAAACAGGATGTTTCCATAGTGGGAGTACCTAATACAGTTCAGAGAGAATTTTTATCTCCACCAAGATTCCTTTTCGCTATGCAATATGGCCCCAGTTAATCTATTCGGTAGAGATCTCTTTTCTAACTTAAAAGGGCCAGTACGTTTTGCCTCCAGTGGAGATCTCACCTTAAAATTTCCTGATCAACCTGAACCTGATCATTTATGTTCCTTAAAATCTGTCCTGCACGTAAAAGAGGAAGTTCAACAAAAGTTCCCTAATTGGATGGAGATGCCTGCAAATTTGGGGGCTACTCCTGACAGTGTTAACATCAGAAGAATAAAAAAATGCAAACCTGTAA
>NW_021702946.1:0-8290 GCF_005190385.1 Monodon monoceros
TTTCTATCCTGTTCCATTGATCTATCTTTCTGTTATTGTGCCAGTACTATACTGTCTTGATTACTGTAGCTTTGTAGTATAGTCTGAAGTCAGGGAGCCTGATTCCTCCAGCTCCGTTTTTCATTCTCAAGATTGCTTTGGCGATTCAGGGTCTTTTGTGTTTCCATACAAATTGTGAAATTTTTTGTTCTAGTTCTATGAAAAATGCCAGTGGTAGTTTGATAGGGATTGCATTGAATCTATAGATTGCTTTGTGTAGTAGAGTCATTTTCACAATGTTGATTCTTCCAATCCAAGAACATGGTATATCTCTCCATCTATTTGTATCATCTTTAATTTCTTTCGTCAGTGTCTTATAATTTTCTGCATACAGGTCTCTTGTCTCCTTAGGTAGGTTTATTCCTAGATATTTTATTCCTTTTGTTGCAGTGGTAAATGGGAGTGTTTTCTTGATTTCACTTTCAGATTTTTCATCATTAGTGTATAGGAATGCCAGAGATTTCTGTGCATTAATTTTGTATCCTGCCACTTTACCAAATTCATTGATTAGCTCTAGTAGTTTTCTGGTAGCATCTTTAGGATTCTCTATGTATAGTATCATGTCATCTGCAAACAGTGACAGCTTTACTTCTTCTTTTCCAATTTGGATTCCTTTTATTTCCTTTCCTTCTCTGATTGCTGTGGCTAAAACTTCCAAAACTATGTTGAATAAGAGTGGTGACAGTGGGCAGCCTTGTCTTGTTCCTGATCTTAGTGGAAATGCTTTTAGTTTTTCACCATTGAGGATGATGTTGGCTGTGGGTTTGTCATATATGGTCTTTATTACGTTGTGGAAAGTTTCCTCTATGCCTACTTTCTGCAGGGTTTTTATGGTAAATGGGTATTGAATTTTGTCGAAAGCTTTCCCTGCATCTATTGAGATGATCATATGGTTTTTCTCCTTCAGGTTGTTAATATGGTGTATCCCATTTCTCTTTTTATTTTTATGAGTGGGATTGTGTTTCTGTCTTACTGGTTGTTTGGTCTGAGGCTTCTAACACTGGAGTTTGTAGGCTACTGGGTAGAGTTGGGTCTTGGTGCTGAGATGAGGAACTCTGTGAGATCCTACTCTGATGAATATTCCCTGGGGTCTGAGGTTCTCTGTTAGTCCAGTGGTTCGGACTGTGAGCTCCCACTGCAGGAGCTTCTGCCTGACCCCTGGCTCATGAACCAAGATCCCACAAACTGCCTATGGTGGCAAAAAAAGAAAAAAAAAAAAAAAGAACAATAACACAGTAAAAAATAAAATTAGACTAGGAAACTAACAGATATGTTAGGAAGAATATAAAAATAAAAATATAGACGAACCCACAACCGGAATGTACATTAGTATAGCAATAGTAAAAAAAGGGGGGCGGAGGCCTTGGCTGTGGAGGACGGGGCTTAAGCGAGGGTGAGGTTTGGGTGGTGGGTGGGGCCAATGCTCAGGACCCACAGTTCTTGAAAGGGTCCTGGGGGTTGTGGGGGGTGGGACTTAGGCTCAAGGAACAGAAGTGACCCAGGTGTGCCCCCTACCCCTGGTCTCATTGAGCAGGGCACCTCACCTGGGATCCCTCCTCTCCTCTCCTGCTCCTCCTGCCTGCCTCTCCCAATCTCTCCAACCTCCCTCCTATGCCCCCAGGACCCATGTGGCCTGGATGGGGCTTTGGAGGGGAGTAACTGGCTTGGGAGTTCAGCAGTCTTCCCAGCCCAATTGGGCCAGGCGATTGTTCTCTGCTCCTCGCCTGCTCTTCCCAGAGAGTCCCTCCCGCCTGTTGCTCCTGATCTCCCCGGCCTCAGGGGCGCCAATCCTGTCTGGCTTCCACTTCTCCGCCCCCCTCAGTCCCCCTACATCCTACTGGTTCACTTTGGGGTTCCTCCCATCCCTTTGGGCATCAGAGTCCCCCACCAGTGCCCAGCAGGCGCCCTAGTTGTGGGGAGACGTTAAATCCATGTCTTCCTACACCGCCACCTTGACTCCACCTCCGGACCACATGATTCTAAAACAATTAGCCAAATATATGAATTCAATCAACTTGGTCAATTTATTTTTTAAAAAACCCAATTAGTTAATTGACTCAAGTAGCTAGTACAGGTGATTTATTTCCTAAACATCAATATGTCATTACTATGGGTAATTTCATCTTTTCCTTTCTAGAAATTTTGTATTCATTATTTTATTTATTCAATATTTGTATACAAATATGTTATTAGCCTTCACCTCACTTAAATAAGCAATATACATTTAATTTGAAAACATTGCAATATTTGTCTCGATATAATTTCTATTGGCAAAGTTTATGAAAATGAGTTTTGGTGTCATTCTTGCCTTTTCATTATTCTTTAGTACATTTTCAATATCTTATATTTGCTTGAATAATACTGAGAGATGAACTTCCAAAATACTAATCATTATCCTCATTTATGTTACATATTTTGGTTTCCTGCACTGACATCCATTAAATGTCACAAATGGTCTCCACAAATGACCTCTCTCCCTCTTTCCATCCCCTAAGTGAGGACATTTGCTAGGTTAGTTCTGTTTTTCTCTATATACATTGTCATCTTCAGGGAATTTCATTTAGCTTAATTGTTTCAGCTACCACTTCTAGGCATAAGAATATTTCTCTAGTATTGTCTTTTCTGTGTATCTTAAACAGCCTAGATATGACTTCCTGGAAGCTTAGCTGTTCCTTGAAGTACAACATGCTTGAAAATCAAACTCATTGTCTACTTCACAAACTGACTTGTCCAGATTTCTCTTTCTCTGTCAATAGTACCATCATTCTCTCAGTCATTCTCAGAACCTTCTGGTCATCTTTTATCTCTTCCTCTTCCTTGCTAAGCAATCACCAAGTTCTATAGATTCTTTAGACATGAGCCTTGTTTTGGTTCCTTCTTTTGTATTCTTTCCACCACTACTCAAGTGGAGCTTGTTACTGAATGTGGTGCTACAATAATTACCTTCTAATGGCTCTGCTACATTCAGAATCCTTTCTTTCTTTCTAATGGATTCTTACATGAGCAGTCTTCTTGGTAACCTACTGCTCAAAAAGCCTCTTAATAACTGTCTATAGAATGAAACTGAAACTACTTGACTTAAATTCAAGGCCCTTCACAGTTTGGTCCCAACCTACCTTTTTTTTCCTTTTCTTATCCTGTTCCTTATCATGAAATCCCCTCTTTCAGCAAGGCCTTCTGCTTATTCTTCCATGATTATACATAATACTCCATTTTTTACCTTGATTCCAAATGCTCTCTTACTCATCACCTATCTAAAGTCCTAACCATAATTTAAAGCTCAGAAAAAGAGGTTTTTTTTTTCAGGAAGTCTTTTCTGATTGAGCCTGGAGCTTAACTTTTAATGTGCATGCTTTGTTTTTCCAATAAATTGCAAATTTCTTGATGCCAAGGATACATATATGTATTAATACATATATTAACATCTTGATTCCAAGGACAAAATTAGGACATACGGTCTGTGAAAATGTGACAGTACTAATGGAGAGATAGGGCTGCTATTTGAATTTGGGGCACTCAGGACTTATGGAAAATACACCCAAATTTCAAATTTTAAAAGTCCTTTTTGTTGATGCATTTAAATTGGTTTTCCAAAAAATACATTTTGCAGGACAGTAAAGGCAATGTTATTTGGCACATATGAATGGAAAGTTTAACTGTTTTTTATTTTATTTTATCTGATTTAGTGAGAACACAAATAAATCAAAGTATGAAAATCAAATATATTAAACCTCAGAATATTCTTAGCTGATTTATTTTGACAAGTGTTTAAATTATTTAGCTGTTCTGAATTTATTTGATTTTTAATTATTTATAAAAGCACATGGTAGTGCATTAGTAATGTCTTGAAGAGTGTTTTGTAAAACTAGGCAGCAGTAATAATATCACCATAACTCTGCCATTTAATTTTTGCTGACGAGTGGGTTGAGCCTCTGAGGATAGTTGTAAGAAACATTAGGGTACAGTGCTTATGCAGTGTGATACAGGATGATACTGTATCAATTGTCTTTTTAAGTCTTTGTGCTACTACAGTTTTTCAATATTTTTCAAAACTGTCAGCAGTTCAGTGAGACTTTTAATTCATTCTTGAGCTTAGAATATCATCTTTATATTCACTCAATGCTATATGCCCAAATTTCTCAAGAACTTATCTACTTACTTTTCAGCAACAGCACTTTTAAATGATGTCCATTACATCCTAAATGTTCAGCCTCTTCTGTTTTTACTTCTGCTTGGAGAATTTTCAAAAGCACTTCAGTATTTGAACAGTAATGCAATAATCTACAATGTAGATTTTACATGGAACAACTGTAGGTAATAAACCTAGCTTCCTTATGCAATTTTCCCCTTAATTTTTTCCTTTTGATATTTTCAATACAGACTCCTTATTATTCCTCAATGAGAGTGAGGTTAATATAAAGAGGGCTACAGTAAGGCATTCCCAAAGTTTATTGGTTTTGAAAGCAAAACCAAGAAGAATCAACGCTTAATTTAACTCCTGCAATGGATACCACCTGTGTTTATTACTAATAAACACTGTGCTAGTGCTGGAAAAGTTATAACCTTAAGCACTATCCAAGGTAGAGAGACATTGTATTTATTTCACAGATATAATTCCTCCAGTTACTGGACAGATGGAATCTATTGTGGGACAAGGGCTTTCTAATTTATGTATCAACTCTTTTTTGTTTCACTTATGTGGTAACATCATGCATGGCTTAGCACTTGATCTCCATCCTTCCTAACACTTGATTTCCTCCCAGTGTATCTTCCTGGTTTGCAAAGGCTGGAAAGGTAAACATTAGATTTCTCAGGCTTTTTTTGTGGCTATGTGTTTAAAATAAAACTTTTCGTATGGACATTTTAAAACATTTACAAAAATAGAAAGACTAGTAGAGTGAACCATGCATACCTATCCATCATTCAGCTTCAACAATTACCAGCATTTTGCCAGTCTTGTTTCACCTATTCCCTTCCACTTTTTTTTGTTGTTGAAATTAAAAAAAAAACTAAGATATCACATATTTGTACCTGTAAACATTTCAGAAGTCATTGCTAACTGATAAGTACATTTAACAAAACATCAAAAACAGCTTGGTTCTTGCAAGATGTGTGTGGTCAAGATTTGAGAGGTAGAGGTGAGGTAGAGGCCATATGTCTGTTTC
The DNA here is from genome assembly GCF_005190385.1 of Monodon monoceros. Lineage (NCBI taxonomy): Eukaryota > Metazoa > Chordata > Mammalia > Artiodactyla > Monodontidae > Monodon > Monodon monoceros. The sequence goes on from NW_021702946.1 coordinate 5,205, forward strand.
TTCTGCTGTTAGGCATGAGCAGTGAAGACTGGGTTTATCTTCAACAGCAATCCAGTATCCAGTTGTTCACTATTGGCAAATAAAGCGTCACTACATTACTGGAATGATTGATCTCAATCATCAAGGAGAAATCGCGTTGCTGCTGTACAAGGAGACAAAAAAAAAAAAAAAAGAGTTTTTCTGGAATCTAAGGTATCCTCTGGGTTGCCTCTTATGTGCCAAGCCAGTGATAAAGGTTAATGGAAAACTAAGCTACCCAGTACAGGCAGGACTTTTCAGGAAGTAAACAACAGCTTGTGCTTACATAGTATCAACTATGTGTCATATACTGTTCTAAGCATTTCACATTTCACGTATATCAACTCATCTAATTCTCACAATAATCCTATGGTGTGGACACTTTCATTATCTCTGTTTTACAGATGAGCGTACTGAGGCACAGAGAGATTAAAATAACTTGACCAAAGTTCACAGAGTTAATAAGTGGCAGAGCTGGGCTTCAAACCCAGATAACATAATTCCAGAGCCTTGCTCGTAATAACTGCATTTTACTAGTTCTTAGTTCGGATCATCCTATCAGGTAAAATACAAATCAGTTAAGGTGCTAAATGAGAGCAAAGGGAACATAGAATGTGTAATGAAGAGGGAAATTATAAATATCAATATGGTTTTATGACTAGTAGCAGAAATGAGACCTGCAGTAACAACTCAGATATTTTTCCTGTCTGTGTTATATATTATAGCAGACATCTTTGGTGCTGAATCTGATTTTAGTTGCAGTTATTTTGAGTAGTTCCCCTGGTGGACGATTCCTTTGCATGCTGTGTCTGACTTCAAGGGTTTCTCTGTTTTCCTGCTCAGGGCTTTCTCTGAAGTTGTGGGGATCTGTTCATCCCAGGCAAAGGGCAGCCTAGAAACGAAGAGGAGTTACTGCCCAGGAGCAATTCTCTACCATCAGGGATTGATGTTGTTGGATCAATGCCCACCTCCATCCTTGAGGAGCAATTCATAATTGCATTCAATCTCTTCCTCAGGATTCCCAGTGAGGTCAGCTCCAGTTGCCTACAGTGATAACTGTGCCGGCTCAGTAATAGAGGTTTTGTTGTCTTTCTTTCTTTCCTGTCTAAATCACCCCATTCTTTTATTCCTCCTTTGTGGGGTCACCTCCCAAATAAATATGGGCACTCAAGTCCTTGTCTTGGGTATTATATTTAAGTACTTGAACCAACTTCCTTCATCTTCCCCTCTTCCGTTCTCTTTGTAGGGTGTCTTGTTGGTGGTTAACTTCATAATTTAGTCCACTGGTTATAGTATATGATGGCAGGATTGTGACTAAACAAGAAGAGGAATGAACATCACCCAGGAATGGATGCAGTGGTTCTTGAGAATTTTGATGTACTTTTCTTGTGAGAGATTTTGCATGTCTTTTTATTAGTAAGGATAATTGCATGATGTTAGACAGGAGCAGGCTGGTTTTGCTCTTGACATTGTTTAGAAGTTTAAGCAGAAGTAGAAGTGTGCATGGATATTGAGTAGCCAAAGAGCTGAATTATGGGAAACAATTAATAATTCAGCCTCCATTTCCAACTCCTTCTACTTTCTCTTCCTATACTTTGAGTCTGAAAATCTATAAACTGCATTTTAGGACACTCTTGTATTTATGATCATTGTTGTGATATAAGTTCCACAAATTAGATGCATTTATTATGATTTAAAGGTGGAAGTGAGGCAAAGGCCTCACTAGTATTTTCCTCTACCAAGTATAGTCATGGGGATGTTTTATTTATTTATTTATTTATTTTTAACATCTTTATTGGGGTATAATTGCTTTACAATGGTGTGTTAGTTTCTGCTCTATAACAAAGTGAATCAGTTATACATATACATATGTTCCCATATCTCTTCCCTCTTGCGTCTCCCTCCCTCCCACCCTCCCTATCCCACCCCTCCAGGCGGTCACAAAGCACCGAGCCGATATCCCTGTGCCATGCGGCTGCTTCCCACTAGCTATCTACCTTAGGTTTGGTAGTGTATATATGTCCATGACTCTCTTTTGCCCTGTCACAGCTCGCCCTTCCCCCTCCCCATATCCTCAAGTCCATTCTCCAGTAGGTCTGTGTCTTTATTCCTGTCTTACCCCTAGGTTCTTCATGACATTTTTTTTCTTCTTAAATTCCATATATATGTGTTACCATACGGTATTTGTCTTTCTCTTTCTGACTTACTTCACTCTGTATGACAGACTCTAGGTCTATCCACCTCATTACAAATAGCTCAATTTCGTTTCTTTTTATGGCTGAGTAATATTCCATTGTATATATGTGCCACATCTTCTTTATCCGTTCATCTGATGATGGGCACTTAGGTTGTTTCCATTGCCGGGCTATTGTAAATAGAGCTGCAATGAACATTTTGGTACATGACTCTTTTTGAATTTTGGTTTTCTCAGGGTATATGCCCAGTAGTGGGATTGCTGGGTCATATGGTAGTTCTATTTGTAGTTTTTTAAGGAACCTCCATACTGTTCTCCATAGTGGCTGAACCAAGTTACATTCCCACCAGCAGTGCAAGAGTCTTCCCTTTTCTCCACACCCTCTCCAGCATTTATTGTTTCTAGATTTTTTGATGATAGCCATTCTGACTGGTGTGAGATGATATCTCATTGTAGTTTTGATTTGCATTTCTCTAATGATTAATGATGTTGAGCATTCTTTCATGTGTTTGTTGGCAGTCTGTATATCTTCTTTGGAGAAATGTCTATTTAGGTCTTCTGCCCATTTTTGGATTGGGTTGTTTGATTTTTTGGTATTGAGCTGCATGAGCTGCTTGTAAATTTTGGAGATTAATCCTTTGTCAGTTGCTTCATTGGCAAATATTTTCTCCCATTCTGAGAGTTGTCTTTTGGTCTTGTTTATGGTTTCCTTTGCTGTGCAAAAGCTTTGAAGTTTCATTAGGTCCCATTTGTTTATTTTTGTTTTTATTTCCATTACTCTAGGAGGTGGGTCAGAAAGGATCTTGCTGTGATTTATGTCACAGAGCGTTCTGCCTATGTTTTCCTCTAAGAGTTTGATAGTTTCTGGCCTTAC
>NW_021702947.1:0-1229 GCF_005190385.1 Monodon monoceros
AATGCCTTATTTAATTATCAACTAAAATACCATTGTTTTACAGGTCCCCCCACAGTTGCTGGATGGGTCAAATGATCCATGGTGTGAGTTCCAATACAATTCAGTGATACCACGGCTTCCAGAGGGGTCACGTTTTACAGGAAAGAACGCCACATTCTCCTCCTAAGGGTACCCACACATGTCCTGGCCTCGGGTCGTATGCGAACCAGAGAAAGGAATGTAAACACAGGCCTGAACTCTCAAAAGAGTCCATTAAAATCCCACCTCCTGTCCTGCTAAAATTGAAGTCAGCTGATCCCCCTCCATCTGCCACTGCGTCATCAAGCCCCTTCTTTCAGCAAGCAAATTACTTAGCAATGGAATTAAAAAGAACACTGGAAATTCATGGCTTTTGGTGTTCATTTCCAGCTCCACCCCCTTCTAAAGACCTTTTTGTTCTTAACAGATGTAGCTGGTTTGCACGCTCCTACACGCACATTGGAAGCTTTATTTTATTTTATTGGATACTGTTATTTTTTAATCTATTTAAAACACCCGGAGAAAACAAACACATTTCTGACATATCCCCTTTAAATGCCGGAACCTTGCAAAATAATGCCAAACAATTTAGACCGCACATCTAGCTCTTCAAATGCTAACCAAGAAGTTTCCATTCCATTTCAAGCAAAGCAGCTTGGCTTTGAAAGAAATCAGGCTGACTACTGAGGACAAACCCCTGTAAGGAGAATCAGTAAATGTGTCATTATTTAAGAAGCACAATGTCCGTCGGTAGACAGTTATCTTTGACGAGCAGCCCCTGTCTCTCCTTACAATGCCTGTACTGTGATCATTCCTGATTTTTTTCCCCTCCTGTGAAAGAGGCCCGGGTCTTTCAGTCTGGCCCGTGCCCACTTTCCCAGGGTGCGCCTGCCAAGACCCAAGTCACGCGTGAGCCTGCAGCAACCGCCCTCCGCGCCCCCCTGCTGCCTGGTGCCTGCAGCAGCCGCAGCAGCCAGAAACCCCACTCTGCGGCGCCGACGGGCTGCAGGGGCTCCTCCTGCAGAGTCCCTTACCTGCAGTGCCGCATGGCGCAGGCCGGTCGCCCACCTGCACCGCATCCTAGAGCATCCTTTCTTCGGCTCAACGGCTACGAGCGCGCTGACGTCACCGGGAGGCGGGCCCACGCCGCCACGTGACGCCCTTGGGGCGAGGAGGGGAGGGGGGGCGAGGAGGGGAGGGGGGGCGAGGAG
>NW_021702947.1:1329-5252 GCF_005190385.1 Monodon monoceros
TCCCAGGGTGCGCCTGCCAAGACCCAAGTCACGCGTGAGCCTGCAGCCGCCCTCCGCGCCCCCCTGCTACCTGGTGCCTGCAGCATCCGCAGCAGCCAGAAACCCCACTCTGCGGCGCCGACGGGCTGCAGGGGCTCCTCCTGCAGAGTCCCTTACCTGCAGTGCCGCATGGCGCAGGCCGGTCGCCCACCTGCGCCGCATCCTTTCTTCGGTGCAATGGCTGCTGACGTCACCGGGAGGCGGGCCCACGCCGCCACGTAACGCCCTCGGGGCGAGGAGGGGAGGGAGGGAAGACCCTGGAAGTCCCTGGAGGCGAGGAGCGAGTGGCCGGGAAGCCTCGCTCTGGCCTCCTTTCAGGGCGGTGTGTTTGGTGTGGGCAGCTGGCCTAGCCTTCTACCAACTGTGGGAAACAAACGGCACACAGAAGGGGAGACCCAAATGACCCCAGGCTCCACGCAGGAATAGGATTTCAATACGGGGATTAGTAATGAAAGGAAATAATTTAGTCTTTTATTTTTAAAAAGTCTTTATCAAATGCAATGGAGAACTAAATAAATAAATCTATTTTGTGCAAATCAAAATGACAGTTAAAATACAGAGTGAATATACATATTTTGCATAGAGGGTCCATGTTTCAAACCGTATATCAAATGCATTAATTTGAAGCATATTCATTGTGGAATGTAATACCAACTGCACGGATGAATAATGCTTTTAATTACTCTCGATACCTGCATTCCAATATCAACGTGTTTTTGCCGAAGAAAACAACAGTGACACCACGTAGTTATACTTCTTACTTGAACATTTGACTGTTTAAAGTAAAGCGCTAGTGCATGAGCATGGTTGTACTTGTGTCTGTTTTCCTAAATCTTCTGGCAAAGAATTTGATCTCTCAGACATGAAAGTTAATTCGCAATAACTCATTATTGTACGTTTTCTAATTTTTATCACATTCTGTGGAAGTGAGTCTTCTATTACAGAAAATATGTACAATGTCAATATTTCTCATTCACAACTGAAACAGCCTTGCCTAGAGGGACTTAGAAAATTCCAACTGTGATCATTTCATAAATTTGAAATGGCATATTTCAGACTTAAACTGTGAAGATATCAACTTTCTTGCCAAACCACACAAACGTTTTTGAAATGTGAAAGAGCAAAAGCAGGAACTCTTTTTATTTGTATTCCAGTTTCATATAGATTAGTTTCCTTTCGTTTGAGTTCAGATTGCAATATTAACATTCCCTTCGCTGGCGCCCCCGAAAGAGATGTGAAATGGGTTGTTTCACAAGCAGGCCAGGGTTACTTACTTGCTATTTATTCCGGCAGCTTTCATGTCCTTCTATATTTAACCCCGGGCCCTTTTACCACCATCCCCTCCTGATTAACCACATTTCTGTTCAGAAGGTCAGTCTCTAATTTGGGGCTAAATAATGGCCCTTGTCTCGCACAGCGATCGATTATTTTCAACTCGATTTTAAAAATCAACAAAGTGGCCGTACAGTATTCCAGGTCCTTCCTCTCATTTGTTTTTCTCAGTGATAAGCAACTTACCTTTTGCTTTCAGATTCCTGAGATATAAAATTTAAATGCTACCGAAATCCCCTGCTCCAGTGGGTTGAGGGTCCGCTAGAGAAAGACACTGACAAGCTCATTTTCCTGCCGGAGGCAGAAGCCGATTTCAGCCTTCGGCGCGCGGGGCGGGCCCCCACTACCCCGAGCCGAGAGCCAGGCTGCGAGCGTCACGTGCTCCGTCCAGCCACTCAGCCCTGCCCGGCAGGCTGGGTCACCTCGGCTCTGGAGGCCGGCCCTTCCAAACCTCATACAGTCGGTTCCTTCGGGTGCACAGAGAACCCCGCGTCCCCGACACGGGACGCGCTGCCCGCTGAGGTTGGGCTGCCGGGACTACGGTGGTGGGAGTTCCAAGAATCGACGGGAGCTGGGACGCGGGGCGGTCTATAAAATGCCCTCCGAGGTCCGAAATGACTTGCTCTGTGTTCCGGCTCGGCGGAAATGACTCAAGCAGAGGCACCTTCCTCGTCGTGGGGCGACTTTTTTGCCAGTAGGTTTCACCTTTTCTTCTCCAGGTGATTGTTCAAGTGTGAAGAACATTACAGCAAACAGGCAATTAAGGAAAAGCCTAAAACTGGGGCGCACAGTTTTCAACAGAATGAGATCACTTCCGACATCCTCCACCTCCACCCATGAAATTGTCCTTTCGGCAAGGACTTAAAAAAAAAAAAGAAAAGATTACCCCCCCATAAGAATGTAAATTGAACAGTCTTCCTGGTGGGATGTTTAGCAATTCCTACCAAAAACCTTGCAAATATGCGCGGGTTGAAACATAGAGTGGCCCCAACAGCTATTGCTGTCATTTGCTCCAGGAACTAACCTCATTAGGAAAAAAGGAAAGGAACGGAAAGAATCGTGAAAGGAAGAATTGCTGCAATATTATGACCTCAAAGCACCAGCAGCAAGTGGCCAGAAACAGAGGATAGTTTAAGTTTATAAGACATCGGTACAACACAAGAATTAAAACAGATATGGTAATAGATACTTTTCGACATGGAAGGACATTCACGGTGTCTTAAATGAAAAAAAGCAAGCTCCAAAGCATTATGTGCTGAATGATCCGACGAATGTATGTAGGTGTTGAAGGGAAGAAGATGCCACCCCCAAAATAGGCCACTTGGCATACTGATTATTTTGAATTAAAGTTACTTAAGAAACAGCCTGTGCAAAAAAAAGACACTCTGACCTTCCTTGGTCCCCCCAAAGGCATGTGAAGGTACCCTGCCCCCCACCAGGTGGATAAAAGGCATCCTTATTGCGGAGACAGGGAATTCACCACCTGGAAGGCTGTATAAACAAACCTTGTTACTTGCACTAATTTGCTAGCCCAAGCCCAAACCCCTTTGTTTCTCCAATTTTTCACAAACTTATGGTTTCCTTGTCTAGAAGGTATAAAAGCTGCCTGCTTTGGTGACTTCTTGGAGTCTCAGAATTCTATGGGCTCTCCTACCGTAGGAAATTAAATTTGTTTCTCTCCTGTTCGTCCATTTTATGTCAATTTAATTATTAGACCAGTCAAAAAACCTAGAGGGGAAGAAGGGAAGAGTTTCCCCCCCTACAGTTTAATATATTTATGTCTTCGCAAGCAAATACCTTTGAACAGAGAAAACAACTGGGAAGCAAATTTACTAAAGTATCGACCTTAGTATTTCACTCAATAGTGAGATTAAGGGTATTTCTCATTTTCTTCTTTTTAGCTTAGCTGCATTTTCTAATTTTTCTACGATTAACATGCATTGCTTTTGTAACAAGAAACAGCTATTGCTTTTTTTTTTTTTAAAGCACTGTAGGAGACATGATCATGGATTATGTACATTTTGCTACTTTTTAACGCAGATTTCATTCCTTGAAGATTCTCAAATCTTAACCGCAAAGCCCCGAGAGAACAATTCCTAACCATCCTAGGTTATTCTGCTCATAAAAATCTTTAGGAAGGAAGATGGCAACTCAGAACTGATGTTACCGTTTCATCGTCTGTAGGTCCAGCCTTAATTTCTCTTCCATTTAAATTCACTTCTTATTCTGCTATGTGTGAAGATTGAAAGATAGCCGTTAACATCCTTCCTGAAAAGATTCTTCAAACACTTATGTAATAACCGTTGAGCTTTAATTTCTCCATACTGGCACCTTCTGTTTTCTTCACAGATTTCTACTTGTTAATCCCTTTGAATCTTTTACATTTTTTTCCTCTTATCTGCTGCTGGTACATTGGACACTGTCTGGGGACAGTTTTGGCTGCCACACCTCGGGGCGGGGGGCGGGGGGCCCCTGGCATCTGGTGGGTGGAGGCCCGGGATGCTACTCACCAACCTACAGTGCCCAGGACAGCCTTGCAACAGAGAAGGTTC
>NW_021702948.1:0-4706 GCF_005190385.1 Monodon monoceros
CACACACAAACGTGGCTCACGGTGTCCCATTGCACAGCCTACACCAGTGCACACTTACACACACACAAAGAAAGATACATGGCTACCTGTGACTCAATGCACAGCCTACCCTAAGACACACACACTATATATATTCTTGGCACAGTGTGTCTCATTGCACAGCCTATACCAGCACACACACAAAAAACACACACGGCTCACTGTTACTCAATGCACAGGCTATACCAGCCCAAACACACACCTCACTGTGACTCAATGCTCAGCCTATATTGCACAGACGCACACACACAAACCTCACTGTGACACATTTTATAGCGTATAAGAGCACACACACACACTTGGCTCCCTTGACTCATTTCACAACCTATAAAACCACACACACACAGTCACACCCACACACACCACTTTCATTTTGACAAATTGTGCAACCCATACCAGCACACACAGACACACATGGACATCACTGTGACTCAATGCACAGCCCATACCATCACAAACAGAGACACACTCACATGGCTCACTGTGATTCTATGCTCAACCTGTACCAGCACACAAACACATAGCTCACTTTCAATGAATGCACAGCCTATTTCAGTACACACACACACACATACACAAGGCTCTGTGTGAGTCAATGCACAAGCTATAAAAACACACTGACTCAAATACGGCTAACTATGGCTCAATGCGCAATCTATAAGTACACACACACACACAAACAGGCTCAGTTTGAATGCATGCACAGCCTATACCAACACACATACACACACACGCATAAATGGCACACTCTGAATGCACAGCCTATACCAACACACACACACACACAGACACATATCAATGAGACTTAAAGCACAGCCTACAGCAGCACACAGACAGATACACACAGCTCACAGTGACTCAAAGCACATCCTATACTATGACACACACACACAAACACACGCATGCCTCCCTTTGACCCACTGCACCGCCTATAACAGCATACATACACACACACTCACACAACTCAGTGTGAGTCATTGCACAATCTTTAACAGCACACCAAAACACAGTCAGATTACTATGGCTCAATGCACAGTCTACAAATGAACACACACACACACAAAAACAAGCTCACTTTGAATTAATGCACAACCTATATCACACACACACACGTTTCCTTTAGATTTAATTCACAGCCTTTTGCAGCACACAGACAGACACACACATGGCTCACAGTGACTCAAAGCAGAGCCTACACCAGAACACACACACACAGGTATCAATGAGACTTAAGGAGCAGCCTATAGGAGCACACAGACACCAACAACTCACAGTGACTCAGAGCAGAGCGTTTACCATGACAGACAGACCCACACACAAAAACCCTCACACCTACTGTGACTCAATGTGCAGCCTATACAAAAAAACACAAAGACATGCTCACATGGCTCACTGTGACTCTATGCTATGCGTGTCTCAGCACACATGCCTCACTTTGAATGAATGCACTGCCTATGCCAGCACACACACAAACACACACACACACAGTGCAGTGTGACTCCATGCACAATCTATAACAGCATACACACAAAGACGGCTCCCTATTGCTCAATTCATAGTCTACAAGAGCACACACACAGAAACACAAACACAGCTCACTTTGAATGAATGCAAAGCCTATACCAATGAACACACAAGCACACACATATAAATGGCACACTGTGACTGAATTCAAATCCTATACCAGCACACACACACACACACACACACCTTTATCCATGAGATTTTGTGTCCAGCCTATAGCAGCACACACTCACACAAAAACACAGCTCAGAGTGACTAAAGCACAGACTATACCCGGATTCACACACACACACAAACACATGTATGCCTCTCTGTGACCCAATGCATAGCCTATAACAGTGCACACACACATGGCTCACAGGCAACGCTTACTGTGGTACATTTCACAGTATCTACCAGCACACAAACACACAGACACCCCTCTCTGTCACTCAATGCTCAAGCTATACAGCACAAACCCACAACTCAGTGTGGTTCAGTGCACATCCTATACCAGCACACACACACATGGCTCACTGTGAATCTATGCGCAGTGCATACCAGCACACACACACACACACACAAACACACACAGAGATCACTGTTTTTCAATGCACAGACTATTCCAACACAAACACACACATATCCATTGCTCACTGTGACTCAATTCACTCTCTATTATAACACACACACGCATACACAAGGCTCACTCTGACTCAATGCACAGCCTGTAAAGGTAACAAACACTCACAGATGGCTCACAGTGACTCAATGTTCAGCCTGTACCAACACAAACACATGTGGCTCACAGTGCCTCAACTCACAACCTCTACCAGCACTCAGATACACAAACGGCTCACTGTGTTTCAATGTATAGCCTATACCAGAACACAACCACACACCCACAGACATTTACACAGAAAAACGCTCCCTGTGACTCAATGCATGGCCTGTAAGGGCACACACACACACACATATGCAAGGCCCACGGTAACTCAATGCTCAGCCTATAACAGCATACAGACAATCTCACACACACACAAAAATATATTCGGCTCCCTGAGACTCAATGCCGATCATATACAAGTACACACACACACACAAATAAAACACAGCTCACAGTAATCAAAGAACAACATATACCAGCAAACACACACACACATATGGCTCACTCTGTTTCAATGCACAGTCTATAGCAACACACACACACTGCCAAACACAGCTCAAAGTGATTCAATGCACAGCCTATACAAGCACAAACACACACCTCACAGTGACTCACTGCTCAGTGTATATAGCACACACAGACACAGACAAATCTCATTGTTACTCAGTGAACAGCATATACCAGCACACACACATACACAGCTTCCTGTGACTCAATGCACAGTCTATACCAACACACACATACACACACACACCTCAGTGTGAATCAATGCTCAGGTTATAGAGCACACACACACACCTCAGTGTGATTTAGTGTACAGCTTATACCACAACACATCACACGGCTCACTCTGACTAAATGCACAGCATTTCAAGCACACTCAAACTTTCACAAGCTCACTGTGGCTCAGAGTACAACTTATACCAGCACACACACACACACTCTTCACTGTGATGCAATGCACAACCTAAACCAGCACTCTCACAGCCACACACCTAACTGTGAGTCAATGCTCAGCATATACCAACAGACACAGACACAGCTACGGCTCATTGTGACTCAATATACTGCCTATAAGAGCACACGCACATATAAACATGGCACACTGTGACTCAATGTGCAGCCTTTACCACTACACACACAAACATACACACGGCTCACTGTACTTCAATGCACAACCTATATCAGCACACACACACATACATGGCCTAATGGGACTCAATGCACAGCCTATAACAGCACATACACACACACATACTCACATGGCTCTCTGTGACTCAATGCACAGTCCATATTAGCACACACACCTAAACACCTCATTCTGAGTCAACGTTCACTCTATAACACAAAATACACCCCCAGACACACAGATCCATGTGACTCAATGCACAGCATATACCAGCACACCAACACACACACACACACACAAATACATATGTACAGCTCACTGTTAATCTATGCAGAGCCTCTGCCAGCACACACACACACACAGAAACATACACTCGGCTCACTGTGACTCAAAGCAAATATTCTACTATCTCACACAAAGACACACAAACACACACACAGCACATTGTGACTCAATGCTCAGGCTATAGCAGCACACACACACCTTGCTGTGACTCAATGCTCAAACTATACAACACACACACACAGAACACATTGTGAGTCAGTGCACAACCTATACTGCACACACACACAAACGTGGCTCACTGTGACCCATGGCACAGCGTACACCAGCACACACTTAAACACACACAAAGAAAGATACATGGCTCCCTGTGACTCAATGCACAGCCTATACTAAGACACACACACTATATATATTCTTGGCACAGTGTGTCTCATTGCACAGCCTATAGCAGCACACACACACACAAAACACACATGGCTCACTGTTACTCAATGCACAGGCTATACCAGCCCAAACACACACCTCACTGTGACTCAATGCTCAGCCTATACTGCACAGAGACACACACACAGCTCAATGTGACACATTGTACAGCGTGTAAGAGCACACACACACACTTGGCTTCCTTGACTCAATTCATAACCTATAAAAGCACACACACACAGTCACACCCACACACACCCCTTTCATTTTGACAAATTTTCCAGCCCATACCAGCACACACAGACACACATGGACTTCACTGTGACTCAATGCACAGCCCATACCATCACAAACACAGACACGCTCACATGGCTCACTGTGACTCTATGCTCAACCTGTACCAGCACACAAACACATGGCTCACATTCAATGAATGCACAGCCTATTGAGGTACACACACACACACACAAGGCTCTGTGTGAGTCAATGCACAAACTATAAAAACACACTGAATCAAATACGGCTAACTATGGCTCAATGCGCATTCTATAAGTACACACACACACACAAACAGGCTCAGTTTGAATGCATGCACAGCCTATACCAACACACATACACACACACGCATAAATGGCACACTCTGAATGCACAGCCTATACC
>NW_021702949.1:0-2297 GCF_005190385.1 Monodon monoceros
AGATGCACCCTGATTTTGTGTGTGTGTGTGTGTGTGTGTGTGTGTGTGTATGATTATGCGGAATTGGTTTAGTTCTGTAAAGTTAAAACAAGATTGGGACCATTAGATGACCAAAAGCAAATGCTACCTGGACTCAGCTTGGGAGCAAACACGACTGGACCTTCGTTTCGTGCCTGGGACAGAGACTGATCTACCTTCTAACACCCAGGCCCAGTTTACTGAAGAGTAAGCTGACTCTGAACCCACATACTCTCACATACAACAGTTCTTTCCCCGCTCTCTTCCTGTCGTCCCCTTGAGTACTGTACATAGTATGCATGGCTAATAACATCAAGCAACAAGAAAACAGTGAGTTTCCCATTTGTTTTTTCTGGATCTTGTTCTGACACCACCTTCTATGGCGGGAAAAGGCCAGCATGCTAGCATGGATGCTGGGAGCACAGCATTGTCCTCCCAAGTCTGAGTAAGCATTTAAAAAAGATAAACAAGGGTCTTTTTTTTTTTAAAAATGTGATGCATCAAGAGTGACGTTTAGAAGACCTAGTTGAGGGACCTCCCTGGTGGTCCAGTGGTTAAGACTTCCCCTTCCAATGCAGGGGATGCGGCTTCAATCCCTGGTAGGGGAGCTAAGATCCCACATGCCTCAGGGCCAAAAACAAACAAACAAACAAAACAATCAAAACATAAAACAGAAGCAATATTGTAACAAACTCAGTTAAGACCTGAAAAGTGGTCCACATCCAAAAAAAAAAAAATCTTAAAAAAAAAAAGACCTACTTGAGTTGATTCTCTGCCAGAATCTTATGGTCCGTATTAGATAAAATCTTTGGTGGAATTCTGAGTATGTATTTTAACAATGATATCCATAACTCACAATGAAACAGCCACTCAACCCCCATTCTGAACCCTGGTTTTTGAGGTTGATATAAACAGAATTCTACCACTGAACTGGCTACGAATCTCTAAGAAATTGACCGCTCATTTTTCTGTTATTCAAAGTATACATTTTATTTTTATTTTTTAAAATTAATTAATTAATTTATTTATTTTTGGCTGTGTTGGGTCTTCGTTTCTGTGCGAGGGCTTTCTCTAGTTGCGGCAAGCGGGGCCCACTCCTCATCGCGGTGCGTGGGCCTCTCACTATCGTGGCCTCTCTTGTTGCGGAGCATAGGCTCCAGACGCACAGGCTCAGTAGTTGTGGCTCACGGGCCTAGCTGCTCCGCAGCATGTGGGATCTTCCCGGACCAGGGCTCGAACCCGTGTCCCCTGCACTGGCAGGCAGATTCTGAACCACTGCGCCACCAGGGAAGCCCCAAAGTATACATTTTAAATAGGGAAAAGGTGCAACTATTTTTGACCTCCTTGAAAAGAAATTTCTTGGGAAACATAATAAATTGTTCACCCATTAAAACAGGCAGCTGGGGTTCCTGAAGGTGGGGCTGCAGGGGGATGATTTATTGTTGTTGTTGATTTCTTCTATTAATATTCCTTCTCTTATAATTGTATCAATTTAAGGAAATCATTTATTTTTTAAAGTGCTATTTGAATTGTTATACTGTTAAAGTTTAATGTTAAAATATTAACTTGTTACAGTGATGTGCGGTAGATTCTTCAGTTTTATGTATTTTGTATAACACTGTATTCACTTTGTGTGTCATTGTAAACGGGGTTTATGCACAGGGTTACCATAAATACACACTGCTTTATTTGTGCGGTATCTAAGGAAAAAGAGGATTCATGCTCTTTACTCTGCAGCACCTGTTTTGATACTTGGTTCATTTGCAGTGGTGTGATTCATATACTTCTCTCTGGGGATGTGGGCGGAAAACGGGCGCACGTTGTTCTATGAAAACTCGAACTCTCGTTTTTTCCCCTTAAGTCTTTAAAAAATGTGTTGTGGAAAGAATTGATTCCATTTGGCTAATCAACAAGGATGCTTCGGCACCATGCAGCTGTTTTTGAGAACAGCGGTCCTCAAATACGCTACAGCACCGTAACTGCTTTGTTTAAAGACATTTGGACGAGAGAGAAGGTTTAGTGATGGGTCCTCTCCCCCTACATGTGATTTGATGTATGCCAAGTCCTTTGAGACCAGCCAAGCGGCTTCTACCTCCTGAGCTTCATAACATAGCTGTCCAAGAGCGGGACACAAATGAGGCGGGCATTACCTCAGGAAGCCGTGAAAAATTCAGCAATAAGAAATACTTATTTCCCTCTAATAATTATATTATTATTATAACAGCTAATAAGCAATAAGAAATACTTATTTCCCTCTAATAATTATATTATTATTATAA
>NW_021702950.1:0-3833 GCF_005190385.1 Monodon monoceros
TTAGCCATTGATGAATTGAGCAACAGCACATATAAGTAAGTAAGCCAAAATAATTAAAAATTTAAAATGTAATAATTAACTATTCACTTCAAGGAAAAAATTATTATTCAAGAAAGTAGCATACTCAGTCTATATGATTCAACTAAATTTTCTTCTAGGTAAGTTTTACCACCAATAGTCATGATTAGGCAGAATATCTATTTTCCCCAAACCTTGTGTATTACTAAGGTTCTGGACTGTTGCTTATCAGTTAGGCTTTTTAAAAAAAAATTAATAATTTAAAATTTATGAATGAGATGGAGCTTCATTTCATTTAAAAGTCATTTATATGTTTTTGTATAAATTGTCTATTCATATATCTTCCCATCTCCTACTGTGTTATAGTCATTTAAATATAGATTTTAAAGAACATTCTCTATGTTAAGAAAGTTGTCATAAGACTGTCACATATACGTATCTTTTAAAAAAGTTTAATATAACCTTTTTGACTTTGTTTATGGTCTTGATTGTTTGGCAGGCAGAATTTTAAAAATAGTATGTATTAAATTTTTGAAAAATTTCTTTTATGGATTCTGAGTTATATTTCATGCTTAAGAATCTGTAACACTCTAAAATGATAAAATTTTATCTCATATTTTCTTTAGTTTTTCTCAGATTAATTGTCTTTAAATCTTTAAATTTGCGTGTGTGTGTGTGTGTATGTGTAGAGAGGTTGAGGTTTAAGGCTTTGTATTTTTCTTAATTTTTGTTGGTTAGTTTATTTTGAGGCAGCTTTCCAGGCTCAACATTTTGAATGACTCATTTTTCTGCCACTAGAAATTATGCAATTTTGAATTCAGGGAGGCTTAACTTCTGTGTGTGTAAACGTTTTACAATATTTTGGAGGGCAGTTTTTTTAAGCATATCGTATGATTCAAATCACAAATAATAATTTGGAGTCTTCTGTTCCATTGGCCTGTAAGTCTGTTTTTATGCCAGTGCCATACTGTTTTGATTACAAAAGCTTTGTATTATTATTAATTTTTTTTTATTTGCGGTACGCGGGCCTCTCACTGTTGTGGCATCTCCTGTTGCGGAGCACAGGCCCAGCGGCCATGGCTCACGGGCCCAGCCGCTCCACAGCATGTGGGATCTTCCCGGACAGGGGCACGAACCCGTGTCCCCTGCATCGGCTGGTGGACTCTCAACCACTGCGCCACCAGGGAAGCCCTGTATTATATTTTGAAATCAGGAAGTGAAATGCCTCCCACTTTGTTCTACTTGCTCAAGATTACTTTGGCTATTTGGAGTCCTTTGCGATTCCATATGAATTTTAGGACTGTAAAACATGTCATTGGGATTTTGATACGCATTGCACCGAATCTGTAGATTTTGTGCAAAAGCTTTTAAGTTTAATTAGGTCCAATTTGTTTATTTTTGTTTTTATTTTCATTACTCTAGGAGGTGGGTCATAAAAGATCTTGCTGTGATTTATGTCAAAGAGTATTTTTCCTATGTTTTCTTCTAAGAGATTCAATAAATAAACAATGCATTGAGTGAGATATTCTTTCTATGTGAGAGATTCCTTGTAAATGAATTCTTGATCACTGTCAAACTATGTGTCCTGATTTTTGGCTAGGGAAATTGTGTCACTGACTCTGATAATTTTTTCACACTATATTTTCCCCAGATGAAGCCCTTATTTTTCTCTGAGGTATCCTTTCCCTTTCTTTACTCCTTCCTGACATGTCTGATTACTGGGGCACTTTAAGTGGAGGCAATGTTGTGAGGGTGGAAAGCCTAGATATTTCTATACCTGTGATCAGCAATGTAGCAGACAGTAGGGCACTGGTCCCAGCAGCAATGCCAGTACCTTGCTGAAAAACTAGAAGGAAATCTCTGTGCTCTCCAATCTCCTTGTACTCCTCTTCGTTAAGGACAGCTGGGACTCAGCCTACCTGTTACTTTCTTCTCAGCTATTTGGGGACTAGAGGAAAGGCTTTCCCCAAAATATTAGTTTCCTTCTTACATGTCCATTGATCTGTACATGCCAAGCTTTCTCTACAACCTATTGTTTTCTGCTCTTCATCCTGGAGTTCCCTGCTACTGACCCCAGATTTCTATATGAGCCTCAATGGGATACCTCACTTAAGCTCTGTTGGCACAGCATGGCTGGCTTCCACAGAAGCTCCTTGGCTAAGCACAGGGGATCAGGGACATTTTAAATCTACCATCTTTCTAGAGTTGCCTTATTCTTAGGTCAAAAAAACCTGTACAACTAAAATTCTAAAGGGCCATTCCTGGTGTGAGGAAGGTCACAATCAATGATGATGAATGGAAAATACCTTGATATGGTAATGTTTACACATTTCATTAACATACTTGTACAGAAGCTTAAATTTCTGTGAAAGCTGATCTATCAATATTTTCCCTTATTCTTTCTGACTCTCATGTTTAGAAAATTCATGACCATCCTAAATTGATTAAAATATGCTTTCATTTTATTTAAAATATTAATTATCTCTATTTGGAATTTATTTCATAGCTGATGTTAAGGTATGCATCCAAATTTAGTTGCTGATCTCTAGATGACTCTCCATTCATGAAGACAGATTTTACTGAATATACCATCTTTTCCCTATTTTTTGATAACTAAATTTCCATAAATAATTTGTATGTTTGGACTTTCTATTATGTTCCGTCGATATCTCTATCTGGACCTTTCTGGTAACATGCTTCTTCACTTAGTACAGCATTACACTTTGTCTTACTAACTGTGGAGGAAATCCCTCACCATTCTGTTTCAGAACAGAAGGCCTCCTGAAGCCCGAGATTATCTGCAGTATCAGATAGGGCCTCTAGAGGAAGATACTACACAACTTGAACTCAATAGAAAGTCAGAAAGCAGCCAGCCCTTTGAGGAAGAGATTTTACTTTGCATGCCAGTGTAAACTCACTCACTGCTCTGTCAGGGTGTCCATGTGGCTGAACTGTTTCCAGGAAAAACCTGCAGAAAGGAGCTTCCTGTTTCCTCACAGCTCAGACATGAAGCCCACCCTCATCTCAGTGCTTGTGATGATATTCACACTCAGTGAGTAAAGTCTCCTTTTATTCTATCTTTCTCTGGTCTTCTGATTTAGAATCAGTTTAACGAACTATTCTCCTCTGTCTGCAAGACAATCCCTGATCCAGAATTGGTGTTACAGGAGGAACAAGAGCCCAGACAGTGACTCAGCCTGAGGACCACATCTCCATCTTTGAAGGGTCCCCAGTGCAGGTGAAGTGCAACTACTCATATTCTGGGAGTCCTGAGCTCTTCTGGTATGTACACTACCCCAAACAACAGCTCCAGTTACTCCTGAGACACACCTCAAGAGAGAGTATCAGAGGTTTCACGGCTGACCTCAACAAGGGTGAGGCATCCTTCCATCTGAAAAAACTATCAGCTCAAGAGGAAGACTCAGCGGTGTATTACTGTGCTCTGAGGGACACAGTAACTGGTTTTACAAAGGAAGCAGAGCACAAACCCCTTAAGAGTTACTGAAAATATTTCTCAGTTCCCTATTTGGCCACAGTGGGGCATTCTCTCTCTAGAGACTGACACTGAGTTTATCTCTCAGATACAGTTGCCATCAGTTGTCAGTTAGCTATAGATTAATCTCAAAAATTTGTTCAAGGAAATTCTCATTACCTACAATGCCTAAATTAATTTTTAAAATAGTAAGTGTATTTATCCTATAGATTAGTACCTGGAAAAATACTTTAGAAATAAAACTATGTAATGGCATAAAAATCCTTTTCTTGGCCCAGAGGGGCTCCCAGGCTTAAGTGGTGCAGTCCCTCCTCTCTATCTC
>NW_021702951.1:0-1201 GCF_005190385.1 Monodon monoceros
CTATAATCCTGGGTGTAGTGTATTGCCATCTTGGATAAATGGCTAAAAAAATTTTATAATCGTTCTCATTTTCAACAGAAAGAGAAATTCATTGCAGATTATAAACTCTTTCCTCACGGCTTCCACAGTTTATGAAATTACTGGCAATAAGACATGGCAAAAAAACAGGAAGAACAATTGGCAGAGAAGTTTTAATTAAATTAACATACTAATCTTCCAAAGCTTAATTATTTAAATTACTAACAGCACACTATGGAGGTGACAAAACAGTGTCTGAGACCTCAAATAAAACAGAATTGTTTAATGGCAGTTATTTTGCCTTTTAAAATGCATTCTCAGTGAATATTTAAATGGAGAATCTAATTATTTGAGAAGGTCAATAGGTGACATTTTAGTAATCAATGCCTAGCCCTGTAAACTGACCTTGAGTTTATCCTAATTAAGTCAGTTTTCTCTGTTGTTTGACAGCTGCATGGAAGTACATAATGTTTATCTTTATTTTTCAAAAGCAAAACACTTATTGACTCAGGTTTTTTTTTTTCTCTTTTTTCCCTCTATTGCTTTGGGCTACATTATAGCAAAGAAATCTTACAATCACAGGTAAGAGTGAGGGTCCCTTGTGTTTACTAGTATCTCCCAATTTAATAAACGTGAGTTACTTTTTTTTCTTAATTCATTTTACAAGCATATGAGATTAGAGAATTTAGGGTCTGTATAACTGAAACAGGAAAGTAATGAGCATAAAATTATGGATTTTGTGATAGTTTTACATATACCTTGGAACTAGAAGTGCACATTCATGCTTCCTTCCGGAGGGGGATCAAAGACAAACTCAGGGAATGGAATATTAAAGTAATTGTGAATAAAGGTCAATTCAAAGAAAGGTAAGCAAGATGGCAGGGAGCTCATCACCTATTTGTGCATTTGAGAAGCCAAGAAGAGAGAACTTGCAGGTTACTCTCTGGATTAGCCTTCCTTGTGCATGTATTTTGCTATTCCTGCATCTTGACAGGAGGTCAGTAAAATTTCCTTTAACCTGACAACACTTGTGTGGGACATTGCTGGGACATGTAATCCACCACCACTGCAGCATCTTTTGTTATACAAGAATATATTGGACTAAGAAAGAGATGATTGGGAAATAATCTTTCTTTTAGTTAGCTGTGATCTCCTCTTCTTCCCTAACTGCAAATGATTAAAA
>NW_021702952.1:0-1309 GCF_005190385.1 Monodon monoceros
GGTCTGTGGCCTTCTGGTGTGAGTTGACTGTGGCCTGTATCCCATAGACTCGGTGCTCCTGGTCACCAGCTGGGGGGTTCTAGCTGCTAGCTTCCTCAACTTTTCTATTACATGGGACTTCTGTAGTGAGGCTCCCTCTGCCTGACTCACTCCCATTCCTTTGGTGCAGTGGCTCCACTGGTTTGAGGCCACATGTGCTGGGTTCCTCACTTTTTGAGGATGTGGATGTGGCCCTACTGGGGTGAGGACACTCCTTCGTGGTTCCCATCACCTTGGTGATGTGGGCCCTCTGGTGAGAGTGTTATCCTGCCTGGGTTCCTCACGGTTTTGTGAGGTGGGCCCTGTTCTGTGTAGTCAAACCTGCCTCGTGCATGTCTCCTTGGGGAATTGAGCCCTCTGGTGTCAGTTGGAGCCTGCTGAGAGCCTCCTCCCCTCGGTGATGAGGGTCACTCTGGTGTCAGGCCCTAACTGCGGGGCTCCCCCTCATTCCCTTATGTGTGCCCATTGGTACCAGGAAAACCCTACCAGGTTCCCATCCCCATGGAGATGTGGGCCTTCTGCTCTGAGGTCCACACGGCTGGCTTGCTCACATATTCATGGTCTGCAGCCCTCTGGTGTGAGTTCACTTCGGCCTGGACCCCATGGCCTCGGTGATCCGGGCCGCCTCCTGGGGCGTTCCAACTGCTGGGTTCTTCACCTTTCTTATTCAATTGGCCCTCTGTTGTGAGGTTCCTCCTGCCTGCGTCACTCCCAGGCTCCTGGTGATGTGGTTCCTCTGATTTGAGGACACATGTGCTGGATTCCTCAACTTTCGATGATGTGGATGCGGCCCCACTGGTGTGAGGACACTCCTGCCTGATGCCCAGCCCCTTGGTGATGTGGGCCTTCTGTTCAGAGACTCATCCGCTCTGAGTTCCTCATCGTTCTGTGAGGTGGGCCCTGTTCTGTGAGGTCACTTCTGCCTGGGAAACATTGCCTTGGCAAAGTGGGCCCTCTGGTGTCAGTTGGAGCCTGCTGGGAACCACCTCCCCTTGGTGATTAGGGCCCTACTGGCTTCAGGCCCTAACTGCTGGGGTCCCCCAACTTCCTGAGGTGCGCCCAGTGTTGGCAGGACACCCCTGCCAGGTTCCCCTCCACATGTTGATATGGGCCTTCTGCTATGAGGTCCCAACGGCTGGCTTGCTCACACATTCCTGGAGTGGGGCTCTCTGTTGTGAGTTCACTGCGGCCTGGATCTCATAGCTTCGGTGCTCCGGGCCGCCTGCTGGGTGGTTCCAACTGCTTGGCTCCTCAACATTTCTATTCCATG
>NW_021702953.1:0-1075 GCF_005190385.1 Monodon monoceros
CGCAGTTGGAAGCTCCAAGCAGGTGGCCCAGAGCACCGAGGCTATGGGGTCCATGCCGGAGTGAACTCACAGCAGAGGACCCACATTCGGACACTGTGAGCAACCCAGCCTTTGGGACCTCAGAGCAGAAAACCCACATCCCCATGGGGATGGGACCCTGGCTGTAGTGTACTCGCACGACAGGGCGCACATCAGAAAATTTTGGGAGCCCATGAGTTAGGGCCTGACGCCAGAGGGCCCATATTACCAAGGGGAGGAGACACCCAGCAGGCACCAACTCCCAACTGAGGGCTCACATCGCCAAGGTGACGTATGCCAGCCAGGCAGGAGTGACCTCACAGCAGAGGGCCCACCTCCCAGAAGTGTGAGGAATCCAGACAGGATCAGACTCTCACCAGAGGGCCCCCATCACCAAGGGGATGGGAACCAGGCACGAGTGTCCTCACACCAGTGGGGCCACATAAATAAAGTGAGGAACCCGGTGCACATGGCCTTAAACCAGAGGACCTACATCACAAAGGGGCTGGGAGTGAGTCAGGAAGTAGGAGCATGAAAACACAGGACCCAAAGAATAAAAAAGGTAAGGAATCCAGCAGTAGGAACCTCCCAGCAGGCGGCTCAGAGCACAGAGTCTATGGGATCTAGGCCTGAGTGAACTAACACCAGAGAGCCAACATCATGAAACGGTGAAAAACACAGGTATTGGGACCTTAGAGCAGAAGCCTCACATGCCCATGGGGATGGGAACCTCGCAGGAGTGTCCTCGCACCACTTAGCACGTATCAGAAAATGTGGGTACCCAGCAGTTAGGGCCTGACGCAAGAGAGCTCCCATCACCGAGGGGAGGAGGCTCCCAGCAGGCTCCAACTGCCACAAGAGGGCCGATGTTGCCCAGGTGGGGTGTGCCAGCCAGGGAGGAGTGACCTCACAGCAGAGGTCCCACCTCACAGAAGGGTGAGGTACCCAGCCAGGATCAGACTCTCACCAGAGGGCCCACATCACCAAGGGGATAGGAACCAGGCAGGAGTGTCCTCACACCAGTGGGGCCACAACATCGAAAGGCGAGGGACCCAGC
>NW_021702954.1:0-1900 GCF_005190385.1 Monodon monoceros
CTCACAAAAACTTAGCCGATTATTATATAAGAATCATATTCACCCAACATATCAGAAATAAACACTTCAACAAGAAAACAACGGTAATAATAATAGTCAATATATTTTGTCTGCCTACTATGTTTCAGGCATAGTTCTAAGCTTTTTATATTCATCATCTCATTTACTCTTACAATATCCCCCAGTGGTAAGCTGAATTACTAACCCTATGTGCAGATAAAGAACTTGCAGCTTAGAGATATTAAATACCTACAAATGTCTCTGGCTACAAAAATCTAAAATTGCAACAACAACAACAAAATCTAAGAGACAATGGTAGGACTCAAACACAGGTGTCCAAGGCTTATAATCACTACACTATTCTGTATGAGAAGCAAGCAATTGAGGAAGAACTGGATCAAACACTTTCTGTATGAACTGAGGCCAGTCATTCTACATCTAAACACTGGGGACAATAATATGTGCTGTCGTATTTCTCATAAATGCCGCAAAGAACAAATGTAAGACTGCTGCTGTGAAAGCATCTGGTGAATGAAAGAATATGTAATGTTTTAGATAACCATTATTTTCATCCAATTCACTTTTCACATAAGTTTATTTGCTCACTAAAACTGAAGTACTTCAAGGACAATCAAAAAGGTCTTACCTAAAACCACATTCAGCAATTTCTGGAATGCATCTGTCATAGCTTTCTGAATAGCAAGCTTCTGGGTTACCTTCCTTCCCATAAGGAATGATAATGACCCTAAATCCAAACAAAACAGATGAATTTAAAATGCCTATATGAATAACTGATTTCTAGGTTACATGTTTAAAACTAAAAATGCATCTGTGATTCTTAGATCATTACCTTAGTGATTAAGGGCAGGCACAACACTGGGGTACGGGTGAATGTCTCCGTTGCAGGTATACCCTGGCATGGCATATTTTTACTGCTCAGATCTATTCTGGAAGTTCCTAAAATACTACACGGGAAATGTAAACCAAAAACGTGGCACAAATCTCATATCACTCACAGATTTCAAATGGACAAGCTGAGGCTACACTGCTACAGACCCTGCTCTCCCGTGCGTAAAGGGCTGGATTCATACAGTGAGATAGATTTGGTTGTAGTGCAGATGATCTGGACTCTACTCAACCATCACCCACTCAGGTGGATGGTGGAGCCTCCTCCACCCCATTCGCTAACAGTCCTGCCTCTGACTTAAAACCCTAAGCCCAAGTGCCATGGATTCTAGGAAAAAACTGAGTACCAATCGGAATCTCCTTTCTAGGGATCTACATTTACCTATTCTGCTCAGGCCCTTTTATAGGAGGCAAAAGACTGAACATTTACACAAGAGTTTATTTCAATCTTTAGACAATGATTTTGTTAGGATAACTGAAGGACAGAAGACATCTGTATTTGAAGGACTGTTTTAGCACAAAAATAATTATTAACCAAAAAAAAAAAAAATTCCTAACTAATTTTCCCTCCTCCTAAGATTCTTGACAGGCAGTCAGTTCTAAAATTCTAAAGGTTAAGGTGCTGTCAGGTATTGCCTAAGACAAAAACCTATATTGTCGGGCAGAACCATTCTGCCCAGGGCTTTAGTTGCTTAGAAAAGGTGATGATGTATCTGAAAAGTTGAGTTTCAGAAAGAAAGGAAAAAAGAGAAATCCCACTCCCTCACCTCCCCACACACACACATACTGGAAAGCAGACCTTCCTCCAGCTTATCCAAAGGTTCCTCAGCCATGCCAACTCAGGGACTCCTGCACTCGTGGGAAGGCAACACCACCTCTAAAGCACAGAAGAACTTCAGGCTTTGCTTCTGAAGTGGTGTCACAATATCTGTATTTTCCCTTTTTTCAAGGTTAGAAAGATCCTGAAGCTGTTAGGATTTTGAATTAAAGGCTA
>NW_021702955.1:0-4398 GCF_005190385.1 Monodon monoceros
TGGACATTTTGGTTTCTTCCAAGTCTTGGCTATGTTAAATGCTCCTGCAGTGCAGGATTGCCAGCCTGTGTCTTTTCCATTCTGCTCTGCTCGGGTGATAGGCGCATCAAAGGACCTACCAGATCCCATGGTAGCTCAGTTTTTACCCTTAAACGCACCTCCATTATGTTCTCCCTACTGGCTGTTACCAGTTTACATCCCCCCAGCAGCTGGAGGGTACATAGTTCCCTGAAACCCCTTCAGCATTTATTCCTTGTAGGCTTGTTGCTGAAGAACATTCTGACGGCTGTGAGGTGAACATTTCTGTCATTGGATTTGCATGGCTTTATTCATTGCTGATGTTGCGCATTTTCAATTCCCTTTTATTTTAAAGAGAAAAAAAAGAAAAGACAAAATGTGCGTAAAATATGCCTCTTGACATCGTCTTCTTGAAATGTTGACGTCTTTTGAATTTTCTGGTCGATTTACGACCCCAGAACATTTTTTGATGGCAGGTGTCATTTACAGGCTTGCAATTATTTTGAATATTAAGTGACCATTACCGCTGTTGTGTGAAACGACCAGAAGGCGGCAGCACTTCTCCGTACCAAATCTGTTTACTAGGGCACCAGAGCCATAATGGAAGTTGTGTTGTAGGTTGTAAATTAGAACGCAATGTGCCAGGAAAAGCCCCTTAAGATTATGTCTCATTACTTCTTGTTCGTTTCTTTAATTTAATTTTTATTCTTTATCACAGCAAATTAGATTACAATGTTTTGTTTGTTCTAGGTGTGCAAGATGTGGTTCTTTTACACATATACATATATCTATTCTTCTTCAGATCTTTTTCCCATGTAGGTTATGACACAATGTTGAGTAGTCTTCTCTTGGTATTCCGTAGGTCTTTGGTGATTATATATTTCACATGTGTTTGTATATCTCTGTTAACCCCAATATCGTAATGTACCCAATCCTCACACCTTTCCATTTGGTGAAACGTAAGTTGGTTTAATGAATCTGTGATTGCCTTTCTCTCTGGAAATATCTTCATTGGTATCAATTTTTAGGTAACACCCATAAGTGATAGGATATGTGTCTTTCACTTTCTCACTTACTACCAGTTGCATGATTACCTCTAGATTCCTCTATGGTCCTGCAAATGGCATTGTTTCATTTTTTTCCTTGGCTAATATTCCATCTGTACATTTTACAGTTCTTCTTTGTCCACTCATCTCTTGATGGACGTTTTGGTTGCTTCCATGTCTTGGCTATTGTAATACTTCTACGGTGCAGATTTGCCTGCCTGTGTCTTTCCAATTCTGTCTTCTTAGGATATAGCCCGAGAAGTGGGCCTGGTGGATCATATAGTAGCTCAATGTTTACCTTTTAAAGGCACCTCAATTCTGTTCCCATTAGTGGCTCTTACCAGGTTACGTCCCACTTCAAATTGAGGGTATGCATTTCTCCAAAACGTCTTCAGCATTGACCATTTGTAGTTTTTTTGCTGATGGTTATTCTGAGTGGTGTGAGCTGATACCTCTTTGTGGTTAGATTTGCATGTGTCTCATACTCCCTTGAAATTGAGCTTTCAGGCATGTCCTTTTATTTTTCAAACTGTTATTAAAGGTGACTTTTTCAAATTGTTTTCTTGAAACATGTGCCACATTTTGAAAATTTTTGGCCTTTACCTGCCTCAAGACATTTTAAGGGCAGGTTTCATTTGCAGCCCTGCAGTACTTGTGCATATGAAGTGCCCCTTAGCACAGATTTCAAAGCTGCTGTTGCAGGTATCGGCCAGAGGACGGCAGCATTTCTGCGTTCCCCACTCTGGTACCGAGGGAAACAGACCTTCCTGCCACTGGTGTTCCTCAGTTATAAATTCGAGTGGAATGTGCCCGGATAAACCCACCAAAGCTGATGTCTCCTTATTTTGTTTGTTTTTGAAATTTAATTTATATTTTTTAGTGGGGTAATATTCCATTCTGTACATGGACCACTTCTTCTTTGTGCATTCCTCTGTTGATGGACATTTTCGTTGCTTCCAAGTGTTGCCTATGGTAAATATTGCTGGAGTGCAGTATTTCCAGCCTGTGACTTTTGATTCTCATTTTCTCAGGTGATAGGCCCAACAGTGGGTATGATTCATTGACTGGTAGCTCAGTGTTTACCTTTTCAAAGTACCTGCATTGTGTTTTCGTTAGTGGATCTTGCCACGTCCCAATTAACTCCGAAGGTACGCATTTTTCCACAACCCATTCAGCATTTATGGTTTTTAGAATGTTTGCTCATGGCCATTGTGACAGGTGTGAGCTGATAGGTTTTTGTAATTTGGATTTGCATGTCTTTAATAATTGCTAATATTCAGCATTTTCCCACACCTTTCTCTTTTATTTAAAAAAAAAGTGTGAGTACAATATACCTCTTGAGATTGTCTCCTTGGAAGGTTGCCCTCTTTTGAATTTTGTGGTCGACTTTCGACCCCAATAGTTTTTTGGACAGCCGGTGTCATTTACAGGCCTGCAATGATTGTGAATATTTAGTGACCATTAGCCCTGGGTTTAAAGCTGGTGTTGTGGGAAACGGCCACAAGGCGGCAGCATTTCTCCATTCCCAAATCTGTTTACTAGGGCAGCACAGCCTTTCTGGAAGTCCTGTTACTAGGCTGTAAATTAGAATGGAGTGTGCCAGGAAAAAGCCCCTGAAGTTTATGTCTCATTACTTCTTGTTCGTTGTTTTAATTGTTTTAATCGGGGTAATGATTAGAATACAGTTTGTCCTAGGTGTACACAATCTGGTTCATTCGTACATCATATATATCTATTCATGTACAGATCCTTTTCCCATGTAAAGGATTATAGAGTGTTCTGTACACCTCCCTTGCTATGTGCTCGGGCTTTTTGATGTATGTACTTAATCTGTATTTGTATAGGTATGGTAAACCTAATCTTAATTTATCCATTGCCACCACCTTTCCTTTTAGATAAGCATAGTTTGTTTTCTAAGTCTGTGTGTGTCTTTCTCTGTGGAAATATGTCCATTTTTGTCAGTTGTTAGGGAACATCTATAAGTGATATCATAGGACATATGTCTTTTGCCTTCCAACATACCTCATGTTCTGTGATTCTCTCTAGGCTCATCTATGGTGCCTCAAAGAGCAGTGTTTCATTGTTTTCCATGGCTTATATTCCATTGTGTACATGGACCACTTCTTTATCCTTTCATCTGTTGATGGACATTTAGGTTGCTTCCATGTCTTGGCTATTGTGAGTAAGGCTGCAGTGCAGCTTTTGCAGCCTCTGTCTTCCTGATTCTGGTCTTCTCAGGTGAGAGGCCCAGCGGTGGGCCTGCTGCATCGAATGGTAGCTCAACTTTTACGTTTAAACGCAGCTCCTTTCTGTTCTATTGGCTGTTACCACTTTACATCTCACCAGCAGCTAGAGGGTACACAGTTCTCTAAGACCCCTTCAGAATTTATTATTTGTAGACTTTTTGTTGATGGTCAGTCGACCTGTGTGAGTTGAAACCTTTTTGTAGATTAGACTTGCATGAGTGTAATAATTCCTGAGTTTCAGTTTTATTCATTTTCCTTTTTTTTTTAAAAGACAGTGAGTAAAACTTACGTCTTCATATTATCTTCTTGAAAAATTTGCCTGTTTTGAATTTTGTTGGCCATTCCCTACCTCAGCACAACTTTTTAGGGCAGGTGTCCTTTACAGACCTGAGTCCTTGTGAATGTTGAGTGACCATTAGCTGTGGGTTTAAAGCCGCTCTTGCGGGAAACGGCCACAAGGTGGCAGCATTTCTACATTTCCAGCTCTGGGTTTTTGGGCAGCAGAGCCTTCCTGGAAATCGTGTTAGCAGGCTGCAAATTAGAGTGGAATGTGCCAGCGCAAACCCCCAAGAGCTTATATCTCCTTACTTGTTGTTTGTTTCCTTAATTTAATTTTTATTAGGTATCAGAGCAAATTTGATAAAAATGTTGTTTCTCCTAGGTGTACAGAATCTGGTTCATCGTATCAATATATCTGTCTATTCATCTTTGGGTCCTTTCCCGTGTAGGTTATTACAGAGTGTTGAGTAGACCTCTCTTGGTATTCCATACGTATTTAGTGATTATATATTTCATATGTCTTAGTACATGTCTGTTAACCCCCATATCGTAATTCATTCATTCCTTACACCTTTCCAATTGGTTAAACGTAATTTTATTTTCTTAGTCCATGCATTTCCTTCTCTTGGAAATAAGTTCATGGGTATCAATTTTTAGGTAACACCTAGAAGTGATGTCATAGGATATCTGTCTTTCAGTTTCTTTCTTACTTCAAGTTGGGTGATTATCTCTAGGTCTTTATATGGTGGTGCAAACGACACTGTTTCATTGTTTTCCATGGCTAATATTCCATTGTGTACATGGACCAC
>NW_021702956.1:0-1892 GCF_005190385.1 Monodon monoceros
AACTCTTAGAGGAAAACATAGGAAGAATACTCTGACATAAATCACAGCAAGATCTTTTTTGATCCACCTCCTAGAGTAACGCAATAAAAAAGAAAACTAAACAAATGTGACCTAATGAAACATAAAAGCTTTTGCAAAGCAATGGAAACTACAAACAAGATGAAAAGACAACCCTCAGAATAGGAGAAAATATTTGCAGACGAATCAATGGACAAAGGTTTAATCTCCAGTATATATATAAGTACCATGTGCTAACAGATTGTGCCACTGGAACTTTTCCAGTATATATAAACAACTCATTAAGCTCAATGTTAAAAAAAACAAACAAACAACCCAATACAAAAATGAGAAGAAGGTCTAAATAGACATTTCTCCCAAGAAGACATAGAGATGGCTAAGATGCACATGAAAAGCTGCTCAACATCACTAATTATTAGAGAAATGCAAATCAAAACTACAATGAGGTATCACCTCACACCTGTTAGAATGGGCATCATCAGAAAATCTACAAACAAATGCTGGAGAGGGTGTGGAGAAAAGGAACCCTCTTCCACTATTGGTGGGAATGTAAATTGATACAGTCACTATGGAGAACAGTATGGAGGTTCCTTAAAAAACTAAAAATAGTATTACCATATGATCCAGCAATCCCACTACTGGGCATATACCCAGAGAAAACCATAAATCAAAAAGACACATTCACCACAATGTTCATTGCAGCACTATTTACAATAGCCAGGTAATGGAAGGAACATAAATGCCCACAGACAGACGGAGGGAAAAAGATGTGGTTCATATATAAAATGGAATGTTACTCAGCCATAAAAAGGAATGAAATTGGGTCATTTGTAGAGACGTTGATGGATCTAGAGACTGTCATACAGAGTGAGGCAAGTCAGAAAGAAAAAAACAAATATTGTATATTAATGCATATATGTGGAACCAAGAAAAATGGAACAGATGAATCGGTTTGCAGGGCAGAAATAGAGACACAGATGTGGAGAACAAATGTATGGACACCAAGGGGGGAAGGCCGTGGGGGGGTGGTGGTGGTATGAGTTGGGGGATTGGGATTTACATGTATACATTTATATGTATAAAATAGATAACCAATAAGAACCTGCTGTATAAAAATATAAATAAAATAAAATGAAAAGATTAAAAAAAAAGAACTAAAAGTTCTTCCTTTCACATACATGTATTTATATGAATGAATTATTTCCATGCTTATATCTATAAATACAAAAAAGAGTAATAAAATCTACCTTGAACCAAAAAAGAAAAAAAAAACAGAATCCACCAGTTATACAGAGGAAACCCCTATCAGGGCACTTGCTCCAGTGGTAAACAATTCTGAAGCTGGTCAGAGGTGGGGAAATGACTCCCATGCAGCCAGCAGCCTCCCCGCAAGGAGCATCCTCATTTCAAAGCTGGGGGACCGTGCTGAGGCATCTCTGAGTAAACGTGAGCTGAGCCCCATGTCAGCTGCTGCTGAACTGTTCCCACCCTTCCCAGGTAAAACACCTGAATAGGTACAAGGACTTGACAGCCTAGAGGAGGGGCTGGTGAGCCACACCAGCGACAGCACGCAGGCCGACTTGGTGCCTGCAGGCCAGCCAGGATGATCCTGCCCCGGGCGCTCTTCTGGAAGCTTTCCATTTCCCTGCCTGAGATACCTTCCTGTCCCAGCTCCCACTGCTTCTTTCCTTCCTCACCTCTGCCCAGGGAGAAATTCCAGCAGCAGGTATGGGTGACACATCCTCTTCTTTAGCAGTTGGCAGCTTGGCAACTCCTGCAGAAAGCCCAGCAGAGCCCCACTCACACCAGGCCACCCACAAAACCGTGGCCCATCACTCCCTCCCACCAGCCCAGCCCTGACACTGCTGACGGGG
>NW_021702957.1:0-13645 GCF_005190385.1 Monodon monoceros
GGATGAAGCATCATGAAGCATCACCTGGCAGGTCACTGGCCATCCAGTTTCACCCACTTTTTCAAGGCAGGCAGAGCACAGCCAAGGCGCAGGTGTGGACAACACAGGTTCCTGGAGCACCAGGCCGGGAAACTTCCAGGGTTCCTTTCTTGTTGCCACTCTCTGTCCTGTGGATCTCCACAGGATCAGTGGATCCCAAACAAAATTGAGGAAAGGGCATTGAGTAGAAGTGGGAGGTCAGAGCCAGGGCTAGTGTGAGACTCAGAAACAGAAGGGGGTGTGGGCCAGGGTGATCACGGGGTCGGCAGGATGCCCAGAGGCAGCAACAGACACAGCGTTAGGCTGAAGTAGCCTGCTGAGTCTATATGAGAAGCCTGATTGATTTTAGCAATGACCCAATCCTTGTAGAAACTCACTTCTGTAAAAACTCCTGGATACCCTCTGCGACCACAGCCAATGCCCCAGCTCACTATCCCCACCTGGGCCCATGAGTCATTAAGTTGACAGACCGGGGGACCCCCAGAATCTCCCTAGAGAAAGAGAAAGAAACAAACACAGTGATGGAAGAGAATCAACATCATAACAGGCTCAATGCACTGCAAGACGCTGGGAAATTGGAATGCATGGGGCTCCCCTAAGGCTCCACTAAGGCTCTACCAGCCCTAGGTTTCCATGAATCTGAGATGTGAGAGTTGAAAAAATTTTACAAACAAAATTTGTATATGTCATCAATAAATTGTATACAAAAAATTGAATAGTCTCAAAGAAAATGTATGTACTCTGAGATATGAATAATGAATAAAGTCCTTACTTGTATACATTTCCTGTCACTTGATGTTTATTATTGGTATTTCATGCCTGAATCTCCCCTCCTCCCCTGTCTCCCTCTAGGCAGCATCAAATCCTCTCTACTGAAGGATCAGGTCAGGCCAGACTGGCAGAGCCTTGGTGGCTTGTCCCCTTTAATCCTCTTAACTTGAAGACAGGTGAATGGAGGTGCTGCCACATAACGTAGGTCATACTGCTTGTGGATGAGGAACATCTGGGAGGACAACCAAAATGCAGAGGCAACAAAGGGCCCATGAACTGACCTGGCAGGCATCCTTTCCTGTGGGGCTGGTACCACAGATAGCCCCCTTCTTGACCATGTCAAATCGACTTTCCATCTTTTCTTTGAGCACCTCATTACATCTCTCATAGTGAAGAACGCTTAGCTCAGCCTCCTGAAGCGGTAGTGTAGATGCTTGTGATGGTTCTGTAGAGAGAATTTAGGAGTAGGTGGATCTGCCTAGTGGGACAAAACAGGAGCCCCTGGTACCCACTCTGGGTCTCAATACAGTGTGTTCACATACAGATGCCCTCTTAGGGTAGTGGATATTGTCCCCATTTGACACTAGAGGAAATGAAGCCCAGAGTTGACATGGTGAGAGGAAGTGGTAAGAATCAAAACCAAGACAGGTAAAGAAGAACAGATTAGGACAGGAAGAGGCAACCTGAGAAGTCAAAACCAAGTGTCTGTCCCTCTGAGTATCATTAGTAACAGTGACAGATGTCCTGTACATCAGAAAAGCATCTTTAGTTTAGAGCGGGATCAGAATCTCAGACAGGCAATGCCCCAAAGGTACCAAATCCAGCCTTGCCCCAGGGACAGGAGGCCCCACAGTTTTCATCCAGAGGAGTTCTCTGGCCTCTTCTCACTCACAGAAAGCTCCCTATCCACCGAGGCAGGTACTTTCAGTTTGGGACAGCTCAGATTGGCAGACAAATCAACACCTCCTGAGTTTAAATCCACCCTAGAGAGAACCCACTTTGCTTGTCACTCAAGCCCCCAGGTCCTGACATACTAATAAATTTGTAAAACCATCAAATTACTCCCACCAGCATCTTCTCCACCCTCCTCCCTTACCCACTTGCTAGAAAATTGCCTCCCTGTCTCTCCCTTTAGCTTGTAGGCCAACACCAGGGCACCAGGCAGCCCCTTCCCTGGCCCGAGTTTGCTGCCATCTTGCTTCACAGTCTCACCTCTTTCACCTAGTTTTCCCCAGCCAGTCACCCAGCACTCTGTACCAGCTTGGACCATGAAAGCCTTTTCAGGGAGGCACACAGGTTGGATGTTCGAGGAGAAATTCACAGGGAAGGCAAGCAGAGCAAGGGCAATGTCATTTTCCACTGTTCCAATAGGATTAAAGTATTTGTGGATAACGATGTCTCGGACTGGGACCTTGATTGCCATTTTGGAGGTATGCATCAAGCGTATGTCTCCCATCTTCACTGTGTATTCCACATGGCTGCAGAGAGATCTTCGAGGCTCTACACTCCCCTTCCACATCTTCTAGGTTCTTCCCAGCCTGGTCCTATCTCCAAAGCCACTTATCGGTCACTTCCCTCCCTCCCTCCCGAACACATCCCTTCCTGGACCCCTGGCCACTCTATCCAGTGATTCTCAACGTTTGGTCCCCAGATGAGCAGCATCAACATCAGCTGGGAGCTTGTCAGAGATGCAAATTCTCAGGTCCCACTCCTGACCTACTGAATCAGAAACTCTGCGGTTGGGGACAGGCAATTATTGTTTTAACAAGCTCTGCGGGTGTTCCCATGCTCATTAAAGTTTGAGACCACTGAGCAAGCCAAATTGGTCAGCTACAATCTATTCCCCATAAATATTCCCTCTTGTAAGTCTCTGCCCACACACTGTTTCCCAACTTGCATCTCTCCCCGCTTCTTGCCACTTGGCTTGAAGGCTACTCAGCACAGGGTTAAAAAAAAGTAGTTTTGAACTTGATTTTGCATTTTGACTTTCCAGGCTACCAAGGGCCCTAACATCACCTACTTCTGACTGTACCCTGAAGAGCTATAGTCAGGGACTGTGACCCTCTTTTTCAGATGAGGAAGAGGAAGCTCAGGAAGAGGTCAGGACTGGCTCCAGGTCACACAGCCTGACCAAGAGCCCAAGCCTGGAACCCCGAAAACTCACCCAAATATGCAGTGGGCTGCGGTCAGCACCCACCAACTGGCAATGAGGGAGCCTCCGCATATGTGTTTATCATTGATCTGCAGGCTGACTTGCCAAGGCCACTTCCTTCTGGGGCCGGCCTTCCGCCAACTACCCTTGAAGTCCAATGGCCACGTACTAGAGCAGGTCAATGAAGGGAGAGGACTGAAAGTAAAGCCGCTGACGCCACCACGACCAGAGCCAGATAATCCTCAGAAGTCTCAGAACCCTCAGAGCAATGCCATGTCCCCTCCGACCCCCAGGGCAGGTCTGTATCCCCTAAGACTCCTCAGAGAATGATCATGTCCTCTCAGATCTCAAGGACAGGGTTGGGTCCACTCAGACCCCCCCAGGGAAAATTCGTGTCCCCCTGAGAGCCTCCTCCCCCAGGGCAGGGGCCCATGCCCCTCAGACCAGGCCAGTTCTCTGCCGCAGGGCTTGGCCCGGAAACATCACCTGAAGGAAAGAGCTGCGGTCGTTTGGTCCCTCCTGGTGCTGGTGTATGTGGAGGTGTCAGAGCCTTGTAAGAATCAGAGTCACCTAGGGTAAACGCCACCAAATCGGGGGCTGCCGCAGTCATACGGGATTCCGTGGCCCCCGAAGTTCCCGGAAGCCCTCGAGGAGGCAGCTTCCACGGGCGTGCCCTGGCGTCCTCGCGGCCGCCCCGCGAGATGGGTGGAGAGCCTGAGGTCAGCGCCGACCAGCCCTGCGCCCCTCCCCGCCCGCCCGGGCCTCACTGAGCCGAGGTTGAAGGACCAGGAGCCAGACCAGGAGGCCCAGGGATCCGCCGCCGCTGCGGAGGACGCCCAGGGACGCCATGGTACCTCTGGTCGCCTCCGCGCTCTGCAGCGCCCCCTCGCGGCGGCTCCGCACCTGCCCTCCTGTTGGCGGGAAACAGGGCTGGGCGGGGAAACTGGTCCCCGGCGCCAGCGGGGTCATCTGAGATTCAGGGCCTGGACCGGACGGGGCCTCGGAGTCGTGACTCAGGCGACTCCTTTCTCTTCCCAGCTCTGCGTGGACTCATTAACGGTGTGCCTCCCAGGCGCTCAGCGTCCCCTGGCCTAGGTTGCTGGCCACAGAGAGTGGCAGCCGCGCCACCGCCGCACAGAGATGTACCCGGAACTCCCTGTGGGGCTGCATCAGGCCTTTACCGGCGTTTCCCTCCCCTTCTTGTTGGCAGTAAAAATTTTAATTCCTCAATATAAATGTTGCGCTGAACGTTACTAACCACTGAGTTAGAAATGATACCGGTATCTTTTAAAAAGTCAACATCCACGTGAAAAGAGCCATTAGTGGAATGCAAATTAAAACCACAGTGAAATATCACCACACATCTAACAGGCTAGCTAAAATTTAAAAATAATGACAACACCAATACTGACACGGATGCAGAGATATTGGATCACTCATACACCGTGGTAGGAATATAAAATATTACAACCACTTTGGAAAACGGATCAACAGTTTCTTATAAAACAAAACATACAATTACTATATGACTCAGTAATTGTACTCCTGGGCATTTATCCCAGAGAAATAAAGATTTATGTACACACACACACGCACAAACACACACACACACAAATACTTTTACAAATGTTTACAGTGGCTAAATTCATGATAGCCAACATTTGGAAACAACCTTGTAGTAGACAGAATAATGGCTTCCCAAAGAAATCCACATTCTGATCCCTGGAACCTGTGAATATATTACCTTACATCACAAAAAAGAATGTGATAAAATTTTTTAATCTTGAGAAAAGGAGACTAACCTAGATGACATACATAAAAGTGGCCACAATGTTTTGCAGTTTCTCCGTCAAGAGACAAAGTCAGACTGTGATATAAGCAGCCATGTCACTAGGTCTATATGACCTGGCAAATCCTATGGTGCTAGAGTTTGCTGTGGTGAATTAAAATGCTGTAAGGAGTCTGCTATGTCCTACTCAGAGAGTCACAGTATAGATCCCTACAGTTCTGGAGCACGACCTTACTCTCTGCTGCAAAGAAACTGTATATCCTTTGAAAAGCAACTCCTGCCACACTACTGAATCCTAAAAAGAAACTAAATGCCAGACCATGGGACATTAAATGACTAAGAGACCAGCACCTCCTATCATAAGATGGAAATTTAGCCAAATTCACTAAGTCGTAAACTCAGTTGGAAAAAGCAATTCATGACTCACTGGAAGTGATACATTTGGGATTGGATCATGGCAGTCTTGAAGACACAAGTAAGGTGTGCAGAGAAAAGGCCTAGACCCCCATGTCACTTATTTGTATTGAATTGAAACAATTCTCCATCAGTTCACACCCATAGCCTGATACGGTGTATCCTATGACCAACGGATGGAAGAAGAAAAAACCTGGGCCTGGTTCACAGATGGGCTCAAGTAGACTACTGTTGCACTAGTTATTCAGGGGTTATATATACACACTCAGGGGTTATATATACACATTTATATTCTATATATAGCTAGCATTGCCTGCCTATAATGCCTTTGTTGACACCACCATCAGCGGACTCATGCAAGTTCTGACTTACCATCATGGAATCCTGAGTAGCATCACCTTAGACATAAGGACCTGATTTTTGGTCAGGAAGGTGCAAAGTAGGTACATGATTAAAAGACCCACCGGAACTATCATGAACTTCATTATACAGAAGCTAGAGGCTTTATCACATATGGGAATGGCCTCTGTATTAGTTTTCTCTGCTTTGTAACAAATAATCACAAATTCAGTGGCTTAAAAGAAACAGACGTTTATTATCTCACAGTTCCTGTGGGCCAGGAGTCCAGGTACAGCTTACCTGGGTCTTCTGTAAGGCTGCCATCAAGGTGTCAGCCAGGGCTGGGTTCTCATCCACCAGGAGACTCGACTAGAGAAGAGTTTGCTTCCAAGCTCAATCAGTTGTTGCCTGAATTCGTTTCCTTTGGCTGTAGGACTCATGGCAGCTTGCTTCTTCAAAGCTAGCAAGGAGAGGAAGACACATAGAGTGAGTCTTCCAGCCAGACAGAGTCTTACATATTGTAGCATAATGACAAGGGTGATATCCCACTCCTGGAATCAATCAGTCCAGATTCACTTTTCAAATGTCCTTGATGGAGAAGTAAAAATTATTAATTTTATTGAGTACTGACCCTTTAATCCACATTTAAGATTTTGTGTAATGAAATGACAATTATGCACAAAGCACTGCTGCTGTATAAAGAAGTTGGATGTTAACTCAAGCAAGCTGTACAATTGTTTGAGTTGTGAGCTGAATTAGCTGCTTTTATCATGGGACATCATTTTTACTTAAAAAGAGTGACTAATAAACTGAGGTTACTTAGACGCATATTTGGCAGACATATTCTCAAAAATAAAGTTAGAGTCTGCAACTTTGAAGAAAACAACTGACAGTACTTGTTGGCAATGATAAAATTTGAGCTTAGAGGTGAGAATTTGAATTTTGGAAAATTTATATTTGCTACCATGAGCTCAACAGCTTTCCGATAATTAAATACTTTTCTGACAACAGTAGTGGTATCATGAGTGAATGTGATTTTCTGATGTTGTGTAATGAAATGTGTCAACATTTGGAAACTCTGCATAACTAAGTGAACCAATATTTTTCAATGATTTACAAAACTATGCATAGCTTCAAAAGATCCATTTGGAGTGAAAGGTAGACCAATGGATTTTAATGTAATAAGTACAAAAAGTTCAAAAAGTTTCATATTCCACATTGCAAAAAACTACCACTTGTCAAGTTTTGGTGTATTATAAAATGATTTTTTTAAATCCTCAATTACTTGAAAAGTTTATTAAAATACTCCTCCCTTTTCCAGCTGTATATCTGTGTGAGACTAGGTTTTTTCATATACTTCAACCAGAAAAATACATTTTGGAAGAGAATGATAACCCAGCTGTCTTCTGTTAAGTAAGCCTTTACCCTAGGGTTACCTCAGCCTTAATACTAAGGTGTGAGCCTTGCAGGGTCTCTACTGATAACCTGAGTAGACAGTGAAGACCCTCCCCTCTGGATGGATGAAACTGGAATGTTTCCTAGTGCCTTGTGGGCTCTGAGGCTGGTTCACCTTATAGTTCCCTGGCAGATGTTCTTTGTTCTTTTGCCTAGCCTCCTGGAAATTTAACCTACGTGTGTACAGATCAGTATTCAGCCAAAGACTAAAGGGGATTGTTCTGCAGGTTTCTGGAGTTCTTTCTCTGCATATCTCCATCCTACCCAGCAGGGATTGGCAAACCTTCTCTGTAAAGAGACAAACAGTAAATATTTTAGGCTTTGCAGGTCACACATGGACTCTGCCACATATTCTTTTTTTAAAACTTTTTAAAAGTGTGTAAATCTGGGCTTCCCTGGTGGTGCAGTGGTTGAGAGTCTGCCTGCCGATGCAGGGGACACGAGTTCGTGCCCTGGTCCGGGAAGATCCCACATGCCGCAGAGCGGCTGGGCCCGTGAGCCATGGCCACTGAGCCTGTGCGTCTGGAGCCTGTGCTCCGCAACAGGAAAGGCCACAACAGTGAGAGGCCCACGTACCGGAAAAAAAAAAAAAGGGTGTAAATCATCCTTAGGTCAGTACAAAAACAGGCTATGTCTGGAACTGGCCCACAAACCATAGTTTACCAACACTTCTCTACAGTATTCTGACCTGCAAACTCCAGATACCTAGCCTTCCTGAATGCCAATCTCTTGTCTCCTTAACTTCGTGATACCATCATGTTCTGTTTGGGTTTCTCTCCCTGTGCCATCTGAAAATTGCCTCTGCTTAGGAATCCAGGACAGTTACAGGGTTTGTCTCACTTGATTCCTTCTCTCCAGGATCACTGTGCTAATGCTGCCTATTGTCCTGATGTCTGAAAAATCGTTTCTTTTACTCCATCTAGTTTTCTAGCTGTTTATAATGGGAAGTCAAACTCCACACTGGATATTTCTTCATTGCCCTACAATATAACTTTGAGTTTCTTTTTTTAAATAGATAACAGAAAGCTTAGACTGATCTCTAGGTCTCTTGGTGCCCTGAAACGGTCACCTCAGTTTTTTGTTTTTTTAAAAAAAATGCTTAATTCAAAGCCTGGGGTTAGCCCAGGTTTTGACAAATTCCTAAAAAATCTGGTAATGGAGTTGGAATCTGACTCCTTGGTGACTCCCTCCTCTTCCTATCTTGCTTGCTCTGGGAATCCTGACTTCTTAGAGAGGCAGTCACTTAGAAATGTAGGGAAGGAAAAAGGTTGGAGAGTTTGGGAGTCTTCATCCTCTCCTCATTACTACTCTGGCTACTTAAGACATAAGTGCTTGGTAGTTTGAGTTGAAAATTCTCTCTGCTTTGCAACTGGAAACATGCAGGGAGGTAAAAAGTGTCTGAAAAGTTAAGGCAGCTTTTAAAGCTCATACTGTTGTTGACCTACGGGAGGAATCTTAAAGGCCATCGAATGAAGACACAGCGCCTGCATCAAAGAAGTCACAAAGGACTAATGTGTGGAGAGGGACAGTTCCCCACCAGCATTAAGAAAGTCCAAAATTGTTCTCCTAACTGGGAAGATTGCTTACCAGTCTAAATTGAGAGAGGTACCTCATTGGGCCTTTAAAGTGATCAAGAATTCTGATCTGAAAGGAGAAACTATTAAATACCTGCTGAGGATGTTAGATATAGGAGGGTTAAGAGTGTAGCTGAGAGAAACGCTAACTCTTAACAATTCCAGTCTTTCAAAAAAGTAGAACAACTGGTTTTCTATACATACTCATGGTATATTTTCACTTTTGATTAGGAGTCCTCTGTTTCAATGTGTGTCTTTTGAATTACCTGTGTCTTCTGAGTTATGACCTTCGATGTCAACAATTCATGTGTAAATATGTTCATTTGTATTTTTTAGTTTATAATGCCAATTTTCAAAGTAGTTTTACCAAATTACACTCCCACTATCAGTGTGACTCTTTCTATTATCCCCATTCTTCTCAACAGTTATTCCCACAGTTATTAGCTTT
Source organism: Monodon monoceros (assembly GCF_005190385.1). Lineage (NCBI taxonomy): Eukaryota > Metazoa > Chordata > Mammalia > Artiodactyla > Monodontidae > Monodon > Monodon monoceros. The sequence continues at coordinate 8,982 of NW_021702957.1, forward strand.
TCCCACATGATGGGCATAAAGTTATATCTTTTTATGGTTTTAATTTGCATTTCCCTGAAGTCGAGTATATTTTCATATCTTTACTTATCATTTGTGCCTTCTTTCTATAAAATGTTTGTTCATAACATCTACTCAATTTTACATTTGAGCTGCTTTTAAAGTATTTTTTGTTCAGTTTTTTTATGTATACTAATCCTTTGTTGGTAATGTGTGTTTCAAATATCATTTCACAATCATGATTTGTCTTTTCACTTTATTGTACTCTTTCAGGTCTGGCTTCTTTCACTCAACATAATGTTTTTGAATTCATTCATGTTCCTGTGTATAACAGCAGTTTATTCTTTTTGATTGCCAAGTAGTATTTCAGTGGCTATCATTTATCTGCTGACAGACATTTGAGTTGTTTCTAGATTCAAGCTATTATGGATAAAGATGCTATGAACATTCATATATAAGTCTTTGAGTAGCCATTGTTGCTACTTTCTTCCAGTCTGTGGCTTTTATTTTCATCTTCTTAACAGTGTCTTTCAAAGAACAGAAGATTTTCATTTTGATATAACCTTTTTTTTTTTCTTGTATGGTTCATGCCTTTTGCATCCTATATAAAGAATCTTTGCCTACTCAAGGGTCACGAAGATTTTTCTTTTAAGTTTTTTACATTTAGTTCTATAATCCATTTTGAGTTATTTTTTCTACATAATACAAAGTAAGGATTGAGTCACTTTATTTTATTTTTGTATACAAATGTCCCATTGTTCCAGCATCATTTACTAAAAAGACTATCCTATCTCCAGTTGAATTATCTTGGCACCTTTGTTAACACCAACTGGCCATATACATGTGGATCTATTTCTGGACTCTCTATCCTGTTCCACTGATCTATATGTCTGCCCTTATGCCAATACCACACTGTCTTGATTGCTATACCTTTATACTAAGTCTTGACATCCAGTAGTTCTTTATTTCAGTTATTCTAGGTCCTTTGCTTTTCCATACATATTTTAGAATCAGCTTGTCAATTTTTACAAAAAAAGCTCCAGATTGAAAAACATGAACAAATTTGGAGGTATAACATTACCAAATTTCAAGACTAACTACAAAGCTATAATAACTAGGACACTGTGAAGTTGACATAAGAATATACAAATAGATAAGGAACTGAATAGAGTCCAGAAAGATGCACATATATACTGCCAATTAATTTTTACCAAAGTACCAATGCAAATCAATGTGAAAATAAATGTATTTTCAACAAACGGAACTGGATAAAAATTAAAGATAGAGAAAACTACACCTTGTTCCCTATCTCACTCTGCGCCCCAAAATCTGTAGGCCATAGACCTAAATGTAAAAGCTAAAATTATAAGGCTCATAGGAGAAAAAATAGAAGAAAAATTTTTGCAACCTCAAGTTAAAAAGTGAAAAAAGCACATCACAGACTTAGGACTCTAATCAGAATCTATGAAGACTACTTACAACCCAGCAATAAAAAGACAAGCATCTTGATTTAAAATGAGCAAAAGAATTGAAAAGATGATTCACAAAAGAAGATATACATATGGGCATTAGTATATGAAAAGGTGCTCGATACCATTAGTTACAGGGAAATGCAAAATTAAAACCTCGGGGAGATACCATTTCATACCTATTAGAACTGGGAATCCCCGTCAACTACCGATGAGGATGTGGATCAAGTGGAAGTCTCATTTATTGCTAGCAGGAGTATAAAATGGTACAACTAATTTGGAAAACTTTGGAAATTTCTAATAAAGTTAACCATACATCTACTCTATGAACCAGCAGTTCCGCTCCTAGGTTTATTCCCAATAGAAGCAAAAGCATATAGGCACAATAAGTCCTGTACTAGAATGTTTATCAGCAGCTTTATTCATAATAACCCCAAACGAGAAACAACCCAAATGTCCATCAACAGGAGAATAAACAAACTGTGGAAAATTCACATAATGGGTAACTATTCTGCAATAAAAAGGAATGAACTGATGATACACATGACAACATGGATGAATCTCAAAAACAATACGTGGAATTCGATGAAGGCAGTCAAAAGGTACGAACTTCCAGTTATAAGATAAATAAGTGAGCTCCCCTGGTGGCGCAGTGGTTAAGAATCCGCCTGCCAATGCATGGGACAGCAGTTCGAGCCCTGGTCCGGAAAGATTCCACATGCCGTGGAGCAACTAAGCCCATGTGCCACAACTACTGAGCCTGCACTCTAGAACCCACAAGCCACAACTACTGAACCCACATGCCACAACTACTGAAGCTCACGTGCCTAGAGCCCATGCTCCAAGACAAGAGAAGCCACCTCAATGAGAAGCCTGCGTACCTCAACGAAGAGTAGCCCCCGCTCGCCACAACTAGAGAAAGCCCGCGTGCAGCAACAAAGACCCAACACAGCCAAAATAAATAAATAAATGAATAAAATAAATACATTTTTGAAAAAAGATAAATAAGTACTAGGGATGTAATGTACAACATGATATGTATAATTAACACTGTTGTATGCTATATATGAAAGTTGTTGAGAGCTAATCGTAAGAGTTCTCACAAAGAAAACTATTTTGCTATTTCTTTAATTTTGTGTTTATATGAGATGATGGATGTTCACTAAACTTACTGTGGTAATCATTTCATGATGTATATAGGTCAAATCATTATGCTGTATCCCTTAAACTTATACAGTGCTATATGTCAATTATATCTCAATAAAACTGAAAGAAAAAAGAAGACAAAAACTTCCCCTACCTATGTGGAAGGTAGACCCAAAGGAACACTTACTGTATGATTCCATTAATGTGAGATGCAATAACCTGCAAATCTAATCTGACAGTAAACAGAACAAACGTTGCCTCTGGGAGGGGATGATAGAAGGGAATATAAGGGAACATCCTGGATTGATGGAAATGTTCTCTATCATGATTTGGGTGATGTTAGCATGGGTATACATTTGTTAAAACTCATAAAATTGTACAGTGCAATGTGTGCATTGTACTATGAATAAATTATACCTCAATAAAGAAAATAATATAGAAATGCATTGAGATAATAGTCATTCATCAACATAAACTTTTAACCTTACCAATTTTAAAATATGAATACACGGGCTTTCCTGGTGGTGCAGTGGTTGAGAGTCCACCTGCCGATGCAGGGGACACGGGTTCATGCCCCAGTCCGGGAAGATCCCACATGCCACGGAGCGGCTAGGCCCATGGCTGCTGAGCCTGTGCGTCCGGAGCCTGTGCTCCGCAATGGGAGAGGCCACAGCAGTGAGAAGCCCGTGTACCGCAAAAATAGATAAATAAATAAATAAATAAATATGAATAGAGAAGGAAGCAATGGCATACAGCAAAGTAGGAATAAAGAAGAATTTAGTCTAAATAAGAAATGACTTTAAAAACTTATATTCCTAACAATCCAGAAATAAAGCTCCAGATAATGTCAACTGAATTAGTTAGATTGAGGTTTTTCTGTGAGCAAGTGAGACTGAAGGTGATGGTGGCTTAATTAAAAGAGAAGTTTATTTCTCTCTTGCATAAAGAGCTGTGATGGCAGCCCTATAAATTCCAAGGAGTCAAGCTCCTTCTGAATTTCTGTTCCATACCCTTAACATGTTCCTCCTGTCCCAAGATAGCTGCGCAAGCTCCAGTCACCATGTATACATTCTAGCCAGGAGAGAAGAATGTGATGAAGGGCTTGTTCTCCTTTTAAGGATATTTTCCAAAATTCATACCCAACATTTCTGTTTATACTTCATTGGCCAGAACTTATTGCCAAACTTAGATAAGTGGGAAGGTTGGAAACGTACTCTTTATTCTGATCCACTATATGCCCAGAAGGAAGGGGATGAAAGGTGCCACAAGAGAGGATTATCAAGCTTTATCCCAGTCCACTTTTTTATTCACCTAACTATTCACTTGCACCTCTTCCCATATGCAAAATGCGCTAATCCTCTCCTAAAAAAAGGCAACCTCAAACTTTCACGAGAGAAATCAAGGAAAAGTGAAGTGCTCTGCATCATGACAAAGAGCTAATTTGGGACGATATGGTAATGAAGGAAATAAGCCAGCACAGACACAGTAAGCACCCCAACCTGTCCCCTCCCTAAGTCTCAGTGCCGTTCTCCATAGCCTGGCCAAGGCAGTCTAGTGCTCAAGACTCTATTTACCAAGAAGGGGAGCGGCAGAAACACACAGAAAAAGGGCTTGATGTTTGGGCCCAATGCCCTGACCCCTCTCTTGCTTCCAGTCTCTCTCACTTCCTCCTTCCCAGATGCATTGGCTAGCAAACTCATCCACAAAGTTCCCTGCAGAGATGCTAATGGCTATGAGGAACACAGCAGCAGGACCCAGCTGCTAAAGCTACCTGTCAACTCACATCACATCACATCACTCCAGGGTTTAAAAAGGATCACAAACACTTTCCTAAGCTAAATGTAAGTTCTCTTCAGTGATCCCAGACCAGTAGAGAACACACACACCAGAACACACACACGACTCTTCAAACATTTATTCAGTTGACATCAGAAATCTCTGCACTCCTTGACGCCTCAACACAACTTGGAGTGAGCCTGGATGTGGCCGCTGGAGCACTGGGAAAGGGGTTCCTAGACTGAGTTGCCCCAGCAGGGCTTGTGTGGCAGAGGC
>NW_021702958.1:0-20916 GCF_005190385.1 Monodon monoceros
AGAGTTCAGCACCACCACACCAGCTTTACAAGAAATGTTAAAGGGACTTCTCTAAGCAAAAAAGAAAAGACCACAACTAAAACACAAAAATTATGAAAGGAAACAGCTCAGTGGTAAAGGCAGTAAAGATAGTGAATCAACCATGTACAAAGCTAGTAGGAAGGTTAGAAAACAAAAGTAGTAAAATTATAAATGTTTACATAGGTAGTTAAGGAATACACCCCCCAAAAAGATGTAAAATATGATGTCAAAAACAAATATGCTGGGGGTGTGTGTGAAATAAAAGTGCAGGATTGTTTAAATGTGTTTGAAATTAGGAGATAAGGAAGTTAAAATAATCAAATGGATGAAAGATAGATAGATGATAGATAGATAGATAGATAGATGATAGATAGATGTAAACCTCATGATAACCACAAACCAAAAATCTATAACTTATATAGACACACAAAAAAGAAAGGGATCAAACGTAACACTAAAGATAGTCATCAAATAACGAGACGAGAACAAAAGAAGAAAGGAACAAAAAGGAACTACAAAAACAACACAAAAACAATTTAAAAGTGACAATAAGAACATACATCTCAATAATTACTTTAAATGAAAATGGACTAACTGCTCCAACCAAAAGATGTAGAGTGGCTGAATGGATACAAATACAAGACCCATATATATGCTGACTACAAGAGACTAACTTCAAATCTAAAGACACACACAGAATGGAAGTGGGGGATGGAAAAAGATATTCCATGCGAATTGAAATGAAAAGAAAGCCAGGGTAGCAATACTAACATTAGACAAAATAGATTTTAAAACAAAGACTGTAACAAAAGACAAATAAGGACATTACATAATGATAAAGTGATCAATCCAACAAGAAGATATAACAAGAACATACACATGCACCCAACTTAGGAGAACCTAAATGCATAAAACAAACATTAACAAACATAAAGGGAGAAATTGACAGCAACACAATAATAGTAGGGGACTTTATTATTTTTATTGTGGTAAAAGTCACATAATATAAAACATACTATTTTAACCATATTTAACTGTACAGTTCAGTGGCACTAAGTACATTTACAATGTTGTGCAACTCTCTCCCGAATTTTTCAACTTCCTAAACTGAAACTCTGTCCTCTTTAAACACTAAGTCCCCATTCCTCCTCCCCACTCCCCCACCCCCTCGGCCCCTGACGTCTACCAATGTGCTTTCTGACTCTATGAATTTGACTATTTAAGGTACCTTGTATAAGTGGAATCAAACAATATTTGTCTGCACCTAATGTATATTGGAATGCATTTTTAAGGTTAACTTAATATATGTCCTGTAAACATATTGCACCTGCTTTTCTTCCCCCTGTGCTATACAGTAGGGACTCAGCAGCCATCTATTTCATACAAAGTAGCGTACATACGTCAATCCCAATCTCCCAGTCTACACCACCTCCCTTCCCGCCTTGGTGTCCATATGTTTGTTCTCTATGTCTGTGTGTTTCTGCTTTGTAAATAGGTTCATCTGTACCATTGTTCCTAAATTCCACATATATGCATTAATATACGATATTTGTTTTTCCCTTTCTGCCATACTTCACTCTGAATGACAGTCTCTAGGTCCATTCTTGTCTCTGCAAATGGCACAATTTCTTCCCTTTTCAAGCCTGAGTAATATCTCATTGTACATATGTACCACACCTTCTTTATCCATTCCTCTGTGAATGGACATTTAGGTTGCTTCCATGTCCTGGCTATTTCAAATAGTGCTGCAATGAAGATTGGGGTGTATGCGTCTTTCTGAATTATGGTTTCCTCCAGGTACATGCCCAGGAGTGGGATTGCGGGGTCATATGATAGTTCTATTTTTAGTTTATTGAGGAACCTCCATACTGTTGTCCATAGTAGCTGTATCAATTTACATTCCCACCACAGTGTAAGAGGGTACTCCTTTCTCCACACCCTCTAAGCATTTATAGTTTGCAGATTTTGCTATGATGGCCATTCTTACCAGTGTGAGGTGATACCTCATTGTATTTTGATTTGCATTTTTCTAATAATTAGTGATATTGAACATCTTTTCATGTACCTCTTGGGCATCTATATGTCTTCTTTGGAGAAAAATCTATTTAGGTCTTCTGCCCATTAATTGATTGGGTTGTTTGTGGGTATTTTTGATATTGAGCTGGATGAGCTCTATGGGAAATAAATCTCTTGTCAGTTGCTTCATTTGCAAATATTTTCTCCCATTCTGAAGGTAGTCTTTCACTCTTGTTTATGGTTTCCTTTTCTGAGCAAAAGCGTATAAGTTTAATTAGGTCCCATTTGTTAATTTTTGTTTTTATTTTCAATATTCTAGGAGGTGGGTCAAAAAACGATCTTATTATGATTTATGTCAAAGAGTGTTCTGCCTATATTTTCCTCTAAGAATTTTATAGTATACAGCCTTACATTTAGGTCTTTAATCCATTTTGTGTTTATTTTTGTGTACGGTATTAGGGAGTGTTCTAATTTCATTATTTTACATGTATCTGTCCAGTTTTCCCAGCAAGAATATTGAAGAGACTGTCTTTTGTCCCTTGTATATTCTTGCCTTTTTTGTCATAGATTAGGTCACCATAGGTGCTTGGGTTTATCTCTGGACTTTCTACTCTGTTCTATTTGTCTGTATTTCTGTTTTTGTGCAATACCATACTGTTTTGATGACTGTACCTTTGTAGTATAATCTGAAGTCAGGGAGCCTGATTCTTCCACCTCCATTTATCTTTTCTTTTTTTTTTAACATTTTTATTGGAGTATAATTGCTTTACAATGTTGTGTCAGTTTCTGCTGTATAACAAAGTGAATCAGCTATACGTATATATAAATCTCCATAACCCCTCCCACTTGAGTCTCCCTTCCAGCTTCCCTAATCCACCCCTCTGATGGTCAAAAGCACTAAGATGATCTCCCTGTGCTATGCAGCTCCTTCCCACAAGCTATCTATTTTACATTTGGTAGTGTATAAATGTCCACTCCACTCTCTCATTTCATCCCAGCTTACCCTTCACCCTTCCCATGTCCTCAAGTCCATTCTCTACGTCTGCATCTTTATTCCTGTCCTGCCTCTAAGTTCTTCAGAACAATTTTCTTTTTTTTAAAGTTTCCATATATATGTGTTAGCATACGGTCTTTGTTTTTCTGTTTCTGACTTACTGCACTCTGTATGACAGACTCTAGGTCCACCCACTTCACTACCAATAACTCAGTTTCATTTCATTTTGTGGCTGAGTAATATTCCATTGTATATATGTGCCACATCTTTATCTATTCATCAGTTGATGAACACTTAGGTTGCTTCCAGGTCCTGCCTATTGCAAATAGAGTTGCAATGAACATTGTGGTACATGACCCTTTTTGAATTTTGGTTTTCTTAGGGTATATGCCCAGTAGTGGGATTGCTGGCTCTTATGGTAGTTCTACTTTTAGATTTTTAAGGAACCTCCATACTGTTCTCCATAGTGGCTGTATCAATTTTCATTCCCACCAACAGTGAAAGAGGACACACTTTTCTCCACACCCTCTCCAGCATTTATTGTTTGTAGGTTTTTTGATGATGGCCATTCTGAGTGGTGTGAGGTGATACCTCACTGTAGTTTTGATTTGCATTTTTCTAATGATTAGTGATGTTGAGCATCCTTTCATGTGTTTGTTGGCAATCTGTATATCTTCTTTGGAGAAATGTCTATTTACCTCTGCTGCCCATTTTTGGATTGGGTTATTTGCTTTTTAAATATTGAGCTGCATGAGCTGCTTGTAAATTTTGGAGATTAATCCTTTGTCAGTTGCTTTGTTTGCAAATATTTTCTCCCATTCTGAGGGTTGTCTTTTCGTCTTGTTTATGGTTTTCTTTGCTATGCAAAACCTTTGAAGTTTCATTAGGTCCCATTTGTTCATTCTTGTTTTTATTTCCATTACTCTAGGATGTGGATCAAAAAAGATCTTGCTGTGATTTATGTCAAAGAGTGTTCTTCCTATGTTTTCCGTTTAGAGTTTGATAGTGTCTGGTCTTACATTTACGTCTCGAATCCATTTTGAGTTAATTTTTGTGTATGGTGTTAGGGAGTGTTCTAATTTCATTCTTTACATGTAGCTGTCCAGTTTTTACAGCACCACTTATTGAAGAGATGGTCTTTTCTCCATTGTATATCCTTCCCTCCTTTGTCATAGATGAGTTGACCATATGTGCATGGGTTTATCTCTGGGCTTTCTATCCTGTTCCATTGATCTATATTTCTGTTTTTGTACCAGTACCATACTATCTTGATTACTGTAGCTTTGTAGTATAGTCTGAGGTCTGGGAGCCTGATTCCTCCAGCAGCATGTTTCATTTTCAACATTGCTTTGGCTATTCGGGGTCTTTTGTGTTTCCATACAAATTGTGAAAATTTTTGTTCTAGCTCTGAAACATACCATTGGTAGCTTGATAGGTATGGCATTGACTCTGTAGATTGCTTTGGGTGTTAGTCATTTTCACAATGTTGATCCTTCCAATCCAAGAATATGGTGTATCTCTCCATCTGTTTGTGTCATCTTTAATTTCTTTCATCAGTGTCTTATAGTTTTCTGCATACAGGTCTTTTGTCTCCTTAGATAGGTTTATTCCTAGGTATTTTATTCTTTTTGTTGCAATGGTAAATGGGAGTGTTATGTTAATTTCTCTTACAGAGTTTTCATCATTACTGTATAGGTATGCAAGAGATTTCTCTGCATTTGTCTTGTATTCTGCTACTTTACCAAATTCATTGATTAGCTCTAGTAGTTTTCTGGTAGTCTCTTTAGTATTCTCTATGTATAGTATCATGTCATCTGCAAACAGTGACAGCTTTACTTCTTCTTTTCCGATTTGGATTCCTTTTATTATTTTGCTTCTCTGATTGCTGTGGCTAAAACTTCCAAAACTATGTTGAATAATAGTGGTGACAGTGGGCCACCTTGTCTTGTTCCTGATCTTAGTGGAAATGGTTTCGGTTTTTCGTCATTGAGAACAATGTTGGCTGTAGGTTTGTCATATATGGCCTTTATTATGTTGAGGAAAGTTCCCTCTATGCCTACTTTCTCTAGGATTTTTATCATAAATGGGTGTTGAATTTTGTTGAACGATTTTTCTGCATCAATTGAGATGATCGTATGGTTTTTATTCTTCAATTTGTTAATATGGTGTATCACATTGATTGATTTGCATATATTGAAGAATCCTTGCATTCCTGGGATAAACCCCTTTTGGTCTCGGTGTATGATCCTTTTAATGTGCTGTTGGATTCTGTTTGCTTGTAATTTGTTGAGGATCTTTGCGTCTCTGTTGATCAGTGTTATCTTTGTGACATCTTTGTCTGGTTTTGGTATCAGAGTGATGTTGGCCTTGCAGAATGAGTTGGGAGTGTTCCTCCCTCTGCTATATTTTGTAAGAGTTTCAGAAGGAAATGCGTTAGCTCTTCTCAAAATGTTTGATAGAATTTGCCTGTGAAGCCATCCGGTCCTGGGCTTTTGTTTGTTGGAAGATTTTTAATCACAGTTTCAATTTCAGGGCTTGTGATTGGTCTGGATATATTTTCTATTTCTTTCTGGTGCAGTCTGGGAAGGTTGTGCTTTTCTAAGAATTTGTCTATTCCTCCCAGGTTGCCCATTTTATTAGAACATATTTGCTTGTAGTAATCTTTAATGATCCCTTGTATTTTGCAGTGTCAGTTGTTACTTCTCCTTTTTCATTTATAATTCTATTGATTTGAGTTCTCCCTTTTTTTCTTGATGAGTCTGGCTAATGGTTTATCAATTTTGTTTATCTTCTCAAAGAACCAGCTTTTAGTTTTATTGATCTTTTCTATCTTTTCCTTCATTTCTTTTTCATTTATTACTGATCTGATCTTTATGATTTGTTTCCTTTTCCTAACTTTGGGTTATTTTGTTCTTCTTTCTCTAATTGCTTTAGGTGAAAGTTTAGGTTGTTTATTTGATATGTTTCTTTTTTCTTGAGGTAGGATTTTACTGCTATAAACTTCCCTCTTAGAACTTCTTTTGCTGCATCCTATAGGTTTTGGGTCAGCAAGTTTTCATTGTCATTTGTATCTATGTATTTTTTGATTTCCTTTTTGATTTCTTCAGTGATCTCTTGGTTATTAAGTAGTGTATTGTTTAGCTTTCAAGTATTTGTTATTTTTATGAATATTTTTCCTGTAATTAATATCTAGTTTCATAGCACTGTGGTCGGAAAAGATACTGGATAGTATTTCAATTTTCTTAAATTTACTAAGGCTTGATTTGTGACCCAAGGTATGATCTATCCTGGAGAATGTTCCATGAGCACTTGAGAAGAAAGCGTAGTCTGTTGTTTTTGGATGGAATGTCCTATAAATATCAATTAATTCCTTCTTGTCTAATGTATCATTTAAAGCTGTATTTCCTTATTTATTTTAATTTTGGATGATCTGTCCATTCGTGAAAGTGGGGTGTTAAATCCCCTAATATTATTCTGCTACTGTCGATTTCCCCTTTTATGGCTGTTAGTATTTGCCTTATGTCTTGAGGTGCTCCTATGTTGGGTGCATAGATATGTACAATTGTTATATCTTCTTCTTGGATTGATCCCTTGATCATTATGTAGGGTCCTTCCTTGTCCCTTGTGATAGTCTTTACTTAAGTCTGTTTCGTATGATATAAGAATTGCTACTCCAGCTTTCTTTTGAATGCCATTTGCATGGAATATCTTTTTCCATCCCCTCACTTTCAGTCTGTGTGTGCCTCTAGGTCTGACATGGGTTTATTGTAGGCAGCATATATACAGGTCTTTTTGTATCCATTCAGCCAGTCTATGTCTTTTGGTTGGAGCATTTAATCCATTTACATTTAAGGTAGTTATCCATATGTATGTTCCTATTACCCTTTTTTTAACTGTTCTGGGTTTGTTATTGTAGGTCTTTTCCTTTTCCATTGTTTCCTGTCTAGAGAAGTTCCTTTAGGGTTTGTTGTAAAGCTCATTTTGTGGTGATGAATTCTCTTAGGTTTTTTTTGTCTGAAAAGTTTTTAATTTCTCCATTAAATCTTGTGAGATCCTTGCTGGGTAGAGTAATCTTGGTTGTAGGCTTTTCCCTTTCATCATGTTAAATATGTCTTGCCATGCCCTTCTGGCTTCCAGTGTTTCTGCTAAAAGATCAGCTGTTATCCTATGGGGATTCACTTATATGTTATTTGTTGTTTTTACCTTGCTGCTTTTATTATTTTTTCTGTGTATTAATTTTTGATACCTTGATTAATATGTGTCTTGTTGTGTTTCTTCTTGGGTTTATCCTGTTTGGGACTCTGTTCTTCCTGGACTTGATTGACTATTTCCTTTCCCATATTAGGGAAGTTTTCACTTATAATCACTTCAAATATTTTCTCAGTCCATTTCTTTTTCTATTCATCTTCTGGGACCTGTATAATTCGTATGTTGGTGTGTTCAATATGGTCCCAGAGGTCTCTAAGACTGTCCTCAATTCTTTTCATTCTTTTTTCTTTATTCTTGTCTGTGGTAGTATATTCCACTATTTTATCTTCTAGGTCACTTATCCGTTCTTCTGCCTCAGTTATTCTGCTCTTGATTCCTTCTAGAGAATTTTGAATTTCACTTTTTGTGTTGTTCATCACTGTTTGTTTGCTCTTTATTTCTTCTAAGTCCTAGTTAAACGTTTCCTGTATTTTCTCCATTCTATTTCCAAGATTTAGGATCACCTTTACTCTCATTACTTTCAATTCTTTTTCAGGTAGACTGCCTATTTGCTGTTCATTTTTTTGGTCTGGTGGGTTTTTACCTTGCTCCTTCATCTCTTGTGTGTTACTCTGTCTTCTCATCTCACTTAACTTACTGTGTTTGTGGTCTCTTTTTCACCAGCCACACTTTCATAGTTCCTGTCATTTTTGGTGTCTGTGTCCAGTGGGTAAGGTTGGTTCAGTGGGTTGTGTAGGCTTCCTGGTGGAGGGGACTAGTGCCTGTATTCTGGTGGATGATACTGGATCTTGTCTTTCTGGTGGGCAGAACCACATCTGGTGGTGTGTTTTGTTGCATCTGTGACCTTATTATTATTTTAGTCAGCCTCTCTGCTAATGGGTGGGGTTGTTTTCCTGTCTTGCTAGTTGTTTGTCATAGGGTGTCCAGCACTGTAACGTACTGGTCTTTGAGTGGAGCTGGGTCTTATCGTTGAGATGGAGATCTCTGGGAGAGTATTTGCCATTTGATGTTACTTGGAACAGGGAGGTCTCTGGTGGACCAATATCCTGAACTTGGGTCTCCCACCGCACAGGCACAGGCCTGACACCTGGCCACATCATGAAGATGCTGTTTGCAGCACAGCTCAGAAGAAAAGGGAGGGAGAGGGGGGAGATGGCAGAAGAGTAAGACACAGAGGTCACCTTCCTCCCCACAGATACATCAGAAATACATCTACATGTGGAAGTGCTCCTATAGAACACACAGTGAATGCTGTAAGAAGACCTCAGACCCCCCAAAAGGCAAGAAACTCCCCCACATAACAGGGTAGGGAAAAAGAAAAAATAATAAAGAGAGACAAAAAAATAGGTAAGGGACCTGCACCAGTGGGAGGGAGCTGTGAAGGAGGAAAGGTTTCCAAACACTAGGAAGCCCCTTCTCGGGTAGAGACTGTGGGTGGTGGAGGAGGGAAGCTTCGGAGCTGTGGAGGACAGCACAGCAACAGGGGTGGGGAGGCCAAAGTGGAGAGATTCCTGCACAGAAGATCAGTGCCGACTGGCACGCACCAGCCCGAGAGGCTGTCTTCTGACACACCGGGGCAGACGGGGGCAGGGAGCTGAGGCTCAGACTTCGGTTGGATCGCAGGGAGAGGAATAGCAGCCTGAAGACAGCCTGAAGGTGTAAGTGCACCATGGCTAGCCGGGAGGGAATCTGGGGGAAAGTCTGGAACTGCCGAAGAGGCAAGAGACATTTTCTTCCCTCTTTGTTCCCTGGTGCGTGAGAAGAGGGGATTAAGAGTGCTGCTTAAAGGAGCTCCAGAGAGGGCTGCAAGCTGTGGCTAACAGCGCGGACCGCAGAGAAGGGCATGAGACATTAAGGCTGCTGCTGCCGCCACCAAGAAACCTGTGTGCGAGCATAGGTCACTATCCATACCTCCCTTCTGGGGAGCCTGTGCAGCCAACCACTGCCAGGGTCCTGGGATCCAGGCACAGCTTCCCCGGGAGAAGGCACGGCACGCCTCAGGCTGGTGAAATATTCCTGTGGTCTCTGTCGCCGCAGGCTCGCCCCACACTCCGTGCCCCTCCCTTCCACCGGCCTGAGTGAGCCAGAGCCCCTGAATCAGCTGCTCATTTTACCCCGTCCTGTCTGAGGGAAGAACAGAAGCCCTCCAGGGACGTACAGGCAGAGGCGGGGCCAAATCCAAAACTGAGACCCTAGAGCTGTGTGAACAAAGAAGAGAAAGGGAAATTTCTCCCAGCAGCATCAGGATCAGTTGATTAAATCTCCACAATCCACCTGATGTACCCTGCATCGGTGGAATACCTGAATAGACAACGAATCATATCAAATTGAGGAGGTGGACTTTGAGAGCAAGATTTATTATTTTTTCCCCTTTTCCTCTTTTTGTGAGTGTGCATGTGTATGCTTCTGTGCGGGATTTTGTCTGTATAGCTTTACTTCCACCATTTGTCCTAGCTTTATATCTGTACATTGTTTTTTGGGGGGGGGTTGTTGTTTTATTTTTGATTAAAAATATTTTTCTTAATAATTATTTTTATTTTAATAACTTTATTATATTTTATCTCACTTTATTTTATTTTACTTTATCTTCTTTCTTTCTTTTTTTCCTTCTTTCCCTCCTTCCGTGCTTCCTTCCTCCCTCCCTCCTTCCCTCCCTCCTTTCCTTCTTCCTTTCCTTCTTTCTTTCTTTCTTCCTTCCTTTCTTTCTACTGCTACTAATTCTTTCTTTCTACATTTTCTCCCTTTTAATCTGAGCCGAGTGGATGAAAGGCTCTTGGTGCTGCAGCCACGAGTCAGTGCTGTGCCTCTGAGGTGAGAGAGCCAATTTCAGGACACTGGTCCACAAGAGACCTCCCAGCTCCACATAATATCAAATGGCGAAAATCTCCCAGAGATCTCCATCTCAACACCAGCAACCAGCTCCACTCAACGACCAGCAAGCTGCAGTGCTGGACACCCTATGCCAAGCAACTAGCAAGACAGGAACACAACCCCACCTATTAGCAGAGAGGTTGTCTAAAATCATAATAAGTCCACAGACACCCTAAATCACACCACAAGACGTACAACTGCCCACCAGAAAGACAAGATACAGCCTCATCCACCAGAACACAGGCACTAGTCCCCTCCACCAGGGAGCCTACACAACCCACTGAACAAACATTAGCCACTGGGGACAGACACCAAAAACAACGGGAACTACGAACCTGCACCCTGCAAAAAGGAGACACCAAACACAGAAATGTAAGCAAAATGAGAAGACAGAAAAACACACAGCAGTTAAATGAGCAAGATAAAATCCCACCAGACCACACAAATGAAGAGGAAATAGGCAGTCTACCTGAAAAAGTATTCAGAATAATGATAGGAAAGATGATGCAAAATCTTGGAAATAGGATAGACAAAATGCAAGAAACATTTAACAAGGACTTACAAGAACTAAATATGAAACAAGCAACGGTGAACAACACAATAAATGAAATTAAAAATACTCTAGATGGGATCAATAGCAGAATAACTGGGGCAGAAGAACGGATAAGGTACCTGGAAGATAAAAGAGTGTAAATAACTACTGCAGAGCAGAATAAAGAAAAAAGAAGGTAAAGAACTGAGGACAGTCTCAGAGACCTCTGGGAAAACATTAAACACACCAACATTCAAATTATAGGGGCTCCAGAAGAAGAAGAGGAAAAGAAAGGGACTGGGAAAATATTTGAAGAGATTGTAGCTGAAAACTTCCCTAATATGGGAAAGGAAAGAGTTAATCAAGTCCAGGAAGCACAGAGTCCCATACAGGAAAAATCCAAGGAGAAAGACGCCAAGACACATATTAATCAAACTGTCAAAAATTAAATACAAAGAAAACATGTTAAAAGCAGCAAGGGAAAAACAACAAATAACACACAAGGGAATCTCCATAAGGTTAACAGCTGATCTTTCAGCAGAAACTCTGCAAGCCAGAAGGGACTGGCAGGACATATTTAAAGTAATGAAGGAGAAAAACCTGCAACCAAGATTACTCTACCCAGCAAGGATTTCATTCAGATTTGATGGAGAAATTAAAACCTTTACAGACAAGCAAAAGCTGAGAGAGTTCAGCACCACCAAACCAGCTTTACAACAAATGCTAAAGGAACTTCTCTAGACAAGGAACACAAGAGAAGGAAAAGACCTATAATAACGAACCCAAAACAATATAGAAAATGGGAATAGGAACATACATATCGATAATTACCTTAAATGTAAATGGACTAAATGCTCCCACCAAAAGACACAGATTGGCTGAATGGATACAAGAACAAGACCCATACATATGCTGTCAACAAGAGACCAACTTCAGACCTAGAGACACATACAGACTGAAAGTAAGGGGATGGAAAAAGATATTAGATGCAAATGGAAAGCAAAAGAAAGTTGGAATAGCAATTGTCATATCAGATAAAATAGATTTGAAAATAAAGACTATTAGAAGAGACAAAGGAGGACACTACATAATGATCAAGGGATCGGTCCAAGAAGAAGATTTAACAATTGTAAATATTTATGCACCCAACATAGGAGCACCTCAATACATAAGGCAAATACTAACAGCCATAAAAGGGGCAACTGACAGTAACACATTCATAGTAGGGAATTTTAACACCCCATTTTCAGCAATGGACAGATCATCCAAAATGAAAATAAATAAGGAAACACAAGCTTTAAATGATACATTAAACAAGATGGACTTAATTGATAATTATAGGACATTCCATCCAAAAACAACAGAATACACATTTTTCTCAAGTGCTCATGGAACATTCTCCAGGATAGATCATATCTTGGGTCACAAATCAAACCTTGGTAAATTTAAGAAAATTGAAATTGTATCAAGTATATTTTCCGACCACAACGCCATGAGACTAGATATCAATTACAGGAAAAGATCTGTAAAAAAATACAAACGCATGAAGGCTAAACAATACACTACTTAATAACGAAGTGATCACTGAAGAAATCAAAGAGGAAATAAAAAAATACCTAGAAACAAATGACAATGTAGACATGACAACACAAAACCTATGGGATGTAGCAGAAGCAGTTCTAAGAGGGAAGTTTATAGCAATACAATCCTACGTGAAGAAACAGGAAACATCTCGAGTAAACAACCTAACTTTGCACCTAAAGCAATTAGTGAATGAAGAACAAAAAAACCCCAAAGTTAGCAGAAGGAAAGAAATCATAAAGATCCAATCAGAAATAAATGAAAAAGAAATGCAGGAAATGATAGCAAAGATCAATAAAACTAAAAGCTGGTCCTTTGAGAAGATAAACAAAATAGATAAACCATTAGCCAGACTCATCAAGAAAAAAAGGGAGAAGACTCAAATCAATAGAATTAGAAATGAAAAAGAAGTAACAACTGACACTGCAGAAATACAAATGATCATGAGAGATTACTACAAGCAACCCTATGCCAATAAAATGGACAATCTGGAAGAAATGGACAAATTCTTAGAAATGCACAACCTGCCAAGAGGGAATCAGGAAGAAATAGAAAATATGAACAGACCAATCACAAGCACTGAAATTGAAACTGTGATTAAAAATCTTCCAACAAACAAAAGCCCAGGACCAGATGGCTTCACAGGCGAATTCTATCAAACATTTAGAGAAGAGCTAACACCTATCCCTCTCAAACTCTTCCAAAATATAGCAGAGAGAGGAACACTCCTAAACTCATTCTACGAGTCCAACATCACCTTGATACCAAAAGCAGACAAGGATGTCACAAAGAAAGAAAACTACAGGCCAATATCACTGGTGAACATAGATGCAAAAATCCTCAACAAAATACTAGCAAACAGAACCCAACAGCACATTAAAAGGATCTTACACCATGATGAAGTGGGGTTTATTCCAGGAATGCAAGGATTCTTCAATATACGCAAATCAATCAATGTGATACACCATATTAACAAAATGAAGGAGAAAAACCATATGATCATTTCAATAGATGCAGAGAAAGCTCAGGACAAAATTCAACACCAATTTATGATAAAAAACTCTGCAGAAAGTAGGCCTAGAGAGAACTTTCCTCAATATAATAAAGGCCATATATGACAAACCCACAGCCAACATCGTCCTCAATGGTGAAGAACTGAAAGCATTTCCAATAAGATCAGGAATAAGACAAGGTTGCCCACTCTCACCACACTTATGGAACATAGTTTTGGAAGTTTTAGCCACAGCAATCAGAGAAGAAAAGGAAATAAAAAGAATCCGAATCAGAAAAGAAGAAATAAAGCTGTCACTGTTTGCAGATGACATGATACTTTATACAGAGAATCCCAAAGATGCTACCAGAAAACTACTAGAGCTAATCAATGAATTTGGTAAAGTAGCCGGATACAAAATTAATGCACAGAAATCTCTGGCATTCCTATACTCTAATGATGAAAAATCTGAAA
Organism: Monodon monoceros; assembly: GCF_005190385.1. NCBI lineage: Eukaryota > Metazoa > Chordata > Mammalia > Artiodactyla > Monodontidae > Monodon > Monodon monoceros. The sequence continues at coordinate 13,690 of NW_021702958.1, forward strand.
GTGAAATGAAGAAAACACTCCCATTTACCATTGCAACAAAAAGAATAAAATATCTAGGAATAAAACTACCTAAGGAGACAAAAGACCTGTATGCAGAAAATTATAAGACACTGATGCAAGTAATTAAAGATGATACTAACAGATGGAGAGATATACCATGTTCTTGGATTGGAAGAATGAACATTTTGAAAATGACTCTCCTACCCAAAGCAATCTACAGATTCAATGCAATCCCTATCAAACTACCACTGGCATTTTTCACAGAACTAGAACAAAATATTTCACAATTTGTATGGAAGCACAAAAGACCCCGAATACCCAAAGCAATCTTAAGAACGAAAAACGGAGCTGGAGGAGTCAGGCTCCCTCAGTTCAGAATATACTACAAGTTACAGTAATCAAGACAGTATGGTGCTGGCACAAAATTGGAAAGATAGATCAATGGAACAGGATAGAAAGCCCCGTGATAATCCCATGCACATATGGTCACCTTATCTTTAATAAAGGAGGCAGGAATGTACAGTGGAGAAAGGACAGCCTCTTCAATAAGTGGTGCTGGGAAAACTGGACAGGTACATGTATAAGTATGAGATTAGATCACTCCCTAACACCATACACAAAAATAAGCTCAAAGTAGATGAAAGACCTAAATGTAAGGCCAGAAACTATCAAACTCTTAGAGGAAAACAGGCAGAACACTCAATGACATAAATCATAGCAATATCCTTTTTGACCCACTTCCTTGAGAAATGGAAATAAAAACAAAAATACACAAATGGGACCTAATGAAACTTCAAAGCTTTTGCACAGCAAAGAAAACCATAAACAAGACCAAAAGACAACCCTCAGAATGGGAGAAAATATTTGCAAATGAAGCAACTGACAAAGAATTAATCTCCAAAATTTATAAGCAGCTCATGCAGCTCAATAACAAAAAAACAAACAACCCAATCCAAAATTCGGCAGAAGACCTAAATAGACACTTCTCCAAAGAAGATATACAGACTGTCATCAAACATATGAAAGAATGCTCAACATTATTAATCATTAGAGAAATGAAAATCAAAACTACAATTAGATATCATCTCACACCAGTCAGAATGGTCATCATAAAAAAATCTAGAAACAATAAATGTTGGAGAGGGTGAGGAGAAATGGGAACACTCTTGCACTGCCGGTGGGAATGTGAATTGGTACAGCCACTATGGAGAACAGTATGGAAGTTCCTTAAAAAACTACACATAGAACTACTATATCACCCGGTAATAACACTCCTGGGCCTATACCCTGAGAAAACCGTAATTCAAAAAGAGTCATGTACCAAAATGTTCATTGCAGCTCTATTTACAATAGCCCAGAGATGGAAACAACCTAAGTGTCCATCATTGGATGAATGGATAAAGAAGATGTGGCACATATATACAATGGAATATTACTCAGCCATAAAAAGAAACGAAATTGAGTTATCTGTATTGAGGTGGATAGACCTAGAGTCTGTCATACAGAGTGAAGTAAGTCAGAAAGAGAAAGACAAATACCGTATGCTAACACATATATATGGAATTTAAGAAAAAAAATGTCATGAAGAACCTAGGCGTAAGACATGAATGAAGACACAGACTTACTAGAGAATGGACTTGAGCATATATGGAGCGGGAAGGGTAAGCTGTGATAAAGCGAGAGAGAGGCATGGACATATATACACTACCGAACGTAAGGTAGATAGCTAGTGGGAAGCAGCCTCATAGCACAGAGATATCAGCTCGGTGCTTTGTGACCGCCTGGAGGGGTGGGATAGGGAGGGTGGGAGGGAGGGAGACACAAGAGGGAAGAGATATGGGAACATATGTATATGTATAACTGATTCACTTTGTTATAAAGCAGAAACTAACACACCATTGTAAAGCAATTATACTCCAATAAAGATGTAAAAAAAAATTGAGTTTTTTGTAGTGAGGTGGATGTGCATCGAATCTGTCATATGAGTGAAGTAAGTCAGAAAGAGAAAGACAAATACCGTATGTTAACACATATATATGGAATATAAATAAAAAAAAAGAGGGTTCTGAAGAACCTAGGGGCAGGACAGGAATAAAGATGCAGATGTAGAGAATGGACTTGAAGACAGAGGGAGGGGCAAGGGTAACCTGAGACGAAGTGGGAGAGTGGCATGAACATATATACACTACCATATGTAAAATAGATAGCTATTCGGAAGCACCCGCATAGCATTGGGAGATCAGCTCGGTCCTTTGTGATCACCTAGAGGGGTGGGTTATGTAGGGTGGGTGGGAGTTGCAAGAGCACGGGTATATATGTATATGTATAGCTGACTCACTTTGTTATTCAGCAGCAACAAACACAACAATGTAAAGCAGTTATACTCCAATAAAGATGTTTAAAAAAATACAATTGCAACAAAAACCATAGTAGAAACAAAAATGATTATTGAAATGGAGAAAAAAATCACATTTTTTCTTTAGAACCAGTAAATGCGTTTTAATTAATCATTAAAAAAAAGTGGAAATAGCCTAAATATCCATCAGCTGATGAATGGGTAAACAGAATGTCATATATCATTATATTATTCAGCCATAATAAAGAATGAAGTACTAATACATGGCACAACATGGGTGAACCTTGAAAATATTATGCAAAGTGAAATAAGTCAGGCACAAAGGACTATATATTTTATGATTCCATTTATATGAAATGGCCAAAATAAGCAAATCCATAGAGGCAGAAAATACATGCGTGATTGTCAGGGCCTGGGAGGAGGGGAGAAGGGGAAATAACTGTTAATGGGTACTGGGTTACTTTAGAGGAGGATGAAAATGTTCTACAATTAGGTAGTTGTGATGGTAGTACAAGTTTGTGAATATACTAAAATAAATCCCACTAAATTGTACAGTTTTTAAAAATTCTATAATTCCCTTTAGGGGCACATTTTCTAGTTACCTATTGTGATGAGTGAAGCATATCTTTTAACTTTTGAAGCCTTCCTGAATGTACATGCTTCTGGACACCTGTACAAAATGGACCTTCTTCGTGTTTCTTGTCTTTGTCCCATGTTCTTCTGCAGACACAGCTTCAATGTCTTCTATCTTGGTATCTTAGTCCATTAATTATGACTGCCAAATGGTGATGGAGGTCGAAATAGAGGAGTTGAGAATGTATTATGGGCCACTTTGTATAATAACTTATTTCAGGTCATATTGTAATTACTACAAAATACCCTAAATTTAGGAATTATGTTTTCTTCTTTCCTTCTCTTCTGCTTTCCTCTATGGACTGAGAAAATGTAATTGTCATAGCCTCTGGTTAGTTTTAATCACATGAAGTAAACCCAGAAGGCCCAAAATTGCATTCCTAATGCCCTTTAGCTCTCTCTGCTTCACCATCTACAAATATGCAGCTTGTGTTTGATTTCTCTCAAACAAGGCTTCCCAAAAGTGTCTGATCTACCAATCTCCAATAAATGGGTTGACTTGAAGATGGTAAGACCTTCATGTTTTACCTTTCTCACTGCTGCTAACATTTTACCAAAGGTCTACTGTTAATATATGTTCTAAACCAGCCATCCTCAACCCTAGATACACATTCAAATAACCTGGGAAATAATTTTTGAATATTGATGCCTGAACCCCAGACCCAATTAATTGGTATAGGTTGGGGCCTGAAAATTGATATTTTTTAAAAGTCCCCCTGGGTAACTCCAGTGGGCAGCCAGGGTTGATGAAAACTGCACTAAGAAATACTTGAGTATTTCTTAAGTTTAGATTTACTAATTATATTTTTATCAAGCAATATAGATATAAAGTTCTAAAAGTCAAATGGTACTTACTACAAAGCTTTTTAAGAAAGCAATTTCTTGCTCTACTCATTCCCATCCCTGATCCTCATTCCCCAGAGGCAACCACATTCAACTCTTTTTCTAAAAAATAAATTTGTTTATTTTTGGTTGCATTGGGTCTTTGTTGCTGCTCACGGGCTTTCTCTAGTTGAGGCGAGTGGGGGCTGCTCTTCATTGCGGTGCACGGGCTTCTCATTGCGGTGGCTTCTCTTGGTGTGGAGCATGGGTTCTAGGCACATGGTTCTCAGTAGTTGTGGCACATGGGCTCACAAGTTGTTGGGCATGGGCTTAGTTGATCCATGGCATGTGGGATCTTCCTGGACCAGGGCTTGAACCTGTGTCCCCTGCATTGGCAGGCGGATACTTAACCACTGTGCCACCATGGATGCCCCATATTCAACCCTTTTAAGTATTCCCTTAAATTATTTACATCTTTTATTATACTAATATTTCTTATTTATTTTCAATTTTATTTATTGTGAGTTGACTTCCTACTACAGAAGACGATGATCTACCTCTCCTCTTCCAGCATTCTGCACACAAAAGTTTTCCTTCCGCCTTCCCAGCATAGTTATAACATGGTTTGGGGTTAAAGCAATATTGAATGTCGACATATTTATGACTATACAAATATAATAAAATGGCAGACTTAAGCCCTAACCTATCAGTAATTACCTTAAATATAAACAGTTTAAGTTCACCAATTGAAAGACAGAGATTAGCAAAGTGGATTAAAAAATTTAATCAAACCATATCCTGTCTATAAGAAACTCACTTTGAATAAAACCACAGAAAAGTAAAAGAATGGAAAAATATGTACAACACATTAAGTCTTTTTAAAAAGCACAACTGACTATATTAACATTAGACTCCAGAGCAAAGAAACTTACTAAAAACAAAGAGGGACATTACATAATGATAAAAGGATCAGTTCACCAAGAAAAGATATTGAGTCCGAAAAAGCATCTGCAAAAACCAAGATTCATTCATGATTTTTAAAAAAAAATATCCCTCAGAAAACTAGAAATAGAAGGAAATGTCCTCAGCTTTGTAAACAGTACTTACAAAAACTTACAGTTAATGTTGTATTTAATTGTGAAAGACTGAATGCTTCCCCTCTAAGATCTGGAACAAGGCAAGGTTGTATGCATATCACCACTCTCATTCAACATTCTACTGGAAGTTCTAGCCAGTGAAATAAGACCCCAAAAATAGAATAAATAAAAGAGATACATATTTTTTAAAAGAAAAAATAAAACTGTCCCTATTTGCAGATGTCTATACTGTTCGAAATCCCAAGGAATCTAAAACAAAACAAAACCCTCCTAGAACTTATGAGTTCAGCGAGGTTTCAGAATACAAGATCAACACTTAAAAATCAATCACATTTCTATATGTTAACAACATACTTGTGGAAGCAAAAATTAAAAACACAATATCAGGGACTTCCCTGGTGGCACAGTGGTTAAGAATCTGCCCGCCAATGCAGGGACCTGGGTTCAATCCCTGGTCCGGGAAGATCCCACATGCCGCAGAGTCACTAAGCCTGTGTGCCACAACTACTGAGACCGCATGCCACAACTACTGAAGGCCGCGTGCCCAGAGCCTGAGCTCTGCAACAAGAGAAGCCACCACAATGAGAAGCCCGTGCACCACAACGAAAGTAGCCCCTGATCTTCTCAACTAGAGAAAGCCTGCGGGCAGCAACGAAGACCCAATGCAGCCATAAATAAATAAATTTATATATATATATTAAAAAATACCATTTATGGTGTGTGCTAAAGAAAATTAAATAGATATAAACCTAAAAGCATGTACAGGATCTGTATGCTGAAAATTACAAAACGCTGATGAGATCAATCAAAGGCCTAAATAAATGGAGAAACATATGTTCATGGATTGGAAGACTGAGAATATTGTAGATGTCAATTCTCTCCAAATAGATCTATAGGTTTAATGCAATTCCTACTGAAGTTTTTTTGTAGACACAAACAAGCTTATTCTAAAATGTATATGGAAAGGTACAAGCCCTAGAATAGCAATATTAAAATAAAAATTTAAATGACATACCTAATTTTTCATTTTTAAAATATTAAATTAAAATAATCTTTAAAAATAAGAGTAAATTGGAAGGGATCAAACCTGATGGCTTACTATATAGCTGCAGTAATCAAGGTAATTATTGTCTTAGCAGGGGGATGGGCATAGATCAATGGAACAAAATCAAAATCTCATATAGACTCACACAAATACAGCCAGCTGATTTTTGACAAAGATGCAAAAGCAATCCAATGGAGGAAGGATAGCCTTTTCAACAAATGGTGCTGGAGCAATTGGATATTCATAAGCAAAAAATGAACCTTGTCCTAAACCTGAAACCTTACAAAAGTCAACTCAAAATGGATCAAGGAGTGAATGTAAAATGTAAAACTCTAAAACTTTTAGAAATAAAATATAGGAAAAACTCTTTGGGACCTAGGACTAGGTGAAGAGTTCTTAGACTTGATATGGAAAGCACAGTCCTTAAAAGGAAAAATTGATGAACTGGACTTTATTAAAATTAAAGACATTTGTTTCATTGAAAGACTGTTAAGAAGATGAAACGACAAGTTAGAGACTGTGAGAAAATATTTGCCAGCCACATATCCAGTGAAGGCCTTATATCTAGAATATATAAAGAACTCTCAGAACTCAACAATAAAAAAAAGGAAACAATCCAACTAGAAATTGGGCAAAAGACATGAACATTCATTTCACCAAAGAGGAGATACAGATGGCAAATAAGTGTCTGAAAAGATATTCAACACCACTAGCCATTAGGGAAATGTAAATTAAGACTGCAATGAGATATCAGTTGAAATAAAAAATAAGTGATAAATAACAAATGCTGGTGATGACACAGACAAATTGGATCTCTATACATTGCTAGTGAGAATGTAAAATGGTGCAGCCAGTCTGGAGAAGAGTTGGGGGTAGAGTGAATATGTACAAAGAGGTCATATTAGGGGTTTCTTTTGTGGTGATGGGAACCACTTCTGTATCTTGCTTATGGTAGTGACATAGAACCACACACACACACACACACACACACACACACACACAGGGTTTTTTAATGGTGAAAACTGAATGCTAAAAACTGAATGTGGTCCGTAGTCTAATTAAGAGTAATGTACCAATGTCAGTTTCCTAATTTTGATATTATACTACAGCTGTGATATTGGGGGAAGCTGGGTGAAGGATGAACTTGTACTATTTTTGCAATTTCCTCTAAGTATATAATTATTTCAAAATAACTTTTTTAACTTTAAGAAATACATCCCCAAAAAAGTCTTTTTGGTCTTGTAAATATCCCTCAGTGGGGAAAATCCTTAAGC
>NW_021702959.1:0-1679 GCF_005190385.1 Monodon monoceros
AGCCCTGGTGTTCTCCTCACATGAATGGGACCCTTCCTACAGCTAAAATATGCCTGTCACACCCAGAGGATGGTATACCGTCTGATCGGGAAGAGTTTGGAAAAGGCATCTCATCTCCTCATCTCCTGGTGCTCGGGTTCACCCCTCCAGCGTCTTTACGAACAGTCTCCCCACTTGGAGATGTCAGCACTGTCAACATCCTGTTGCATACAGTTTGGAATTTGTCCAGAGGATGAAGCTGAAGGAGGAGGAACAATGAGAGACAAGCCCTAGGTGTTCGGACAGGCACATGTCACTCTAATTTCCAATCAGGAAGACGAATTGACCAAAGGCTAGGGTTGCCCATGGAAACAGAATAGGGCTTGAGGAAATCCCGCTGCTTTGTGGCCAGTTCCCATAAACACAAGTTGAAAAATGGAGCTCAGTGGCACTAAAATTCACGAAACTGCAGAGTTGAAAATATCTATCACTAAAAAATGTTTTGAGGAAAGTCAGAGAAAAGGACTTGTAAGCAGTGGAGAATGGCAGGAAAGGGATTGGAAGAGGTAGAAAGGACTCGCCATTAAGCACAAGAAAAGGGGTGAACATTGTCAACATTGCAGTTGGCCAAAAAGGGTGTATGTGTCTTCTTCTGTATATATTCAAGAAAAGGGCATACACTTTTTTAGCCAACCAAACAGATGGGCACTGGAAATCAATACTACAAAACATATCACTTCACATCAGTCAGAAGAGCCTTCCTCATAAAGTGTAAACACCAGAAATGCAGGACAGGGCAAGGAGAAAAGGGAGCCCTGTGAGGCTTATAGTGGAAATGTATATTGCCAACGGTCACTCTGGAGAAGTGTATTGTGTTTACTAAAGCATCTAAAAAATGACCTACAGAGCACAGGGCACTTGCACTCATGGACGTATATCTTGGGAAAAACAAAAATCGAGAGGACACAATCAGCCCAATGTTTACCGCCTATCTGTTTAAAAGATCCTCGACTAGGATATAATTTATATGTCTCTGGAGGTAAAAATGGATAGACATGTGGCACTTATGTAGAGTGGAATATTACTCAGCCTGAAATCAATGAAATATGGCCAGTTTTAACAACCCCAGAGGAGTTATGTATGATCATTCGAAATCACATAATTCAAAAAGAAAAAGACATACGATATTACTAATACATGGAATGTAAACGTGGCTACAAATGAACTGAATTACAAAACAGAACGGGGTATCAAATTTAGAAAACCAACTTATGCTTGCTTAAGGATAAAGGAAAGTTGGGGTGCTGCATAAAACCAGAGATAGAAATTAGCACAGATACCGTTCCATAAGCCAAATATGTAATAGAAAAAACCTACTCCCTGGTCAACGAAATGGACTCAACGCCCCATATTCAGCGACTAGGAATATACCGGACGAGTAAGAGTCTTAATACCTATGGATTTACATGTCTCCGTAAGAGAATCAAGTGTGTGTACAGTGACATAAACGCAGCAGTGAAAATCAGCTACATCCTATTATCAAAATAAAGTTTAAAAACAAAACACAATGACAGTGAAATAGAGAGCAATTCTTAAATAATTCATTCAGGGCTTGTGATGAAACCTGGATTTACCACATCTACACCCAGAGCTGGGTGAAGCATAAGGCTGGACACTTGGGGCTGATAGGATTGGTGAGG
>NW_021702960.1:0-1621 GCF_005190385.1 Monodon monoceros
TTCCCAAGCCGAATGAATGAGATTATATTCTGAAGAGTTCCTACCATCACTCTCAACACTAAAGGAAATAAAATTGAATTTGAGAAAACAGCTAAGTCGGTTTGCATGCAACGTTTGGACCAAAAAGCCTTGGAAATTTAGTGTTTAAAAATGGAACACCATCCTGCTTTTGGGGAACAAGGGCACAGTCTGGCATACACACAATCACACAGTACCAAAGCAGCATGCTGATTTTACATATTTGAGTTAACTGAGATTTGTAGAAGGATCCGCACTACAAATAAAAGCTGCCACGTGGATTACCCGTACCTCTCGAAATGGAGCCAGAACTGAAAACTCCAATGCACGTCTGACACCTCTGCTCTGGAGCCCACCCCGCCCTCACCCTCATCCCCACTCCCACCCTGCTCTGCACCGAACACATTCGCACTGCAGTTGAGAAAGGACCACATCGCAAATGATCTCTGTAGACTCACAGGCACACTTTCCATTTCGAATGAACGAATCCATCTTGGAGCTAAAAGGGAGCTATCTGCTTCTGCTTGCCGCCTCCTGCCAGGTAGATAAGCTATTCCCACTTTACAGATAAGGTAAATACGAACCACAAGCTAGGAGGGTCAGAATGGCTTTATCATGGACTGAGGGCTGTAGCGACAACAGCGTAGTACTGAATCCAATGATTCCCACGAACACGTACGGGGCGCATGAAACACAGGGGGAACTGGGCAATCATGCAGGTGGACATCGAAATACACTAAGCAATCAGAGTCACCGTGAAAAAATCATGCAGCTTAAGTAGCGAGCCAGAGCTGTGCAAATTAGCCCTCAGTCGGAAAGAAGGACGCGGGCGGAGGGGAGCCTTGCGGGGGAAGAGGGGTGGGTGGGGACAGTTGGGTGAAAACAGAAGAGGAAAGGGGGCGGAAGGGACTCTCATGGTTCTGTTGCAGTTTCTGGGGAAGAGAATCGGAGACTCTTCTCCGATTCTACCATATGGTTTTTTTTCTGCCACTATTGTGGAAACAACATAACTTGTAGTCAACCACATTCCTCTGGTGGCAACAGGGGTAAGATACACTGCAAAGGCAGAAGCGCCGGGTCAACGCCTCTTGTGTCCCCGTAAACGTGCAGGCGGGTGCGTGAGGCTCGGGGACAGGCACAGAGTCGCTGGGAGGGACTCGTCAGATCCCCTGGCCCGACGGGGAGATGGTTTCCTGCAGAACGAGGTGCAGGAGGTGGTTCTGCTCGGCGCTCAACAGGGGCCACAGCTCCACCTGCAGCGACTTGACGGCTTCCGTGTCCTTCTCGTGGGTGGCCATGACCAAGGACTGCAGCAGCAGGAAGAGCTCCTCGGGAAGCGGGCCGCTGCTGTCCTGCCCGTGGCCGTCGAAGGCCTCCCAGGAGTACTTCTCCAGGGTGTGCGCGTGCTCCGGCAGGAGCTTGGCGGGCGGCGGCTGCAGCAGCAGCAGCAGCAGCACGCGGGACACCTCGCAGCGGACCAGCACGTCGGCGAAGGCGCCCAGCGCGGCGGGGGAGGGCGCGGCCGCGGCCCCCGCGCCGGGCAGGAGCAGGGCGAGCGGTGGGGCGGAGGCCGCGCCGGCCCCGGGCTGCGGCGCCGGCGGCT